>NC_138031.1:54070169-54238373 GCF_964106645.2 Podarcis pityusensis | reverse complement strand
CGACATACAGGAAATAATTATTCATTATTTCATTTATAGCCCATCTCCTCTCCAAAGTGCTCTAGGTAGTAAATGGGCTTCTCCTTCTCTGCATGACAGTCCTGTAGAGTAGGGTAGGCTGAGGGACTGTGACAGGCCCAAGTTGCCCAGTGAGCTTCATGACCAGTAGGATTTGAACTCTGGTCTTTCAGGACCTGGTTCAAGGCTCTAACCATTAAACCACATTGACCTGAGCTCTGTGCAGGATGGGGAACAACTGTAAGCTGTGTTAAATGAAGAAGTCCCACAATGGTGCATCTACATATTCAGATTTTTCCATGAGAGATGGAATGCCAAGCTATTCCATGCCACATAGCAGCCAATTAGGGCTCGAATAGAGCCATTGTGATTCATGGGTAACCTTGTTTATAAATTAAACTGATGAGATTTTCTGTGACCCTCAAGGATTAGAATTATTTCAATTTAATAGACAGATCTAACATTAAACTTGACATTAAAAAATAGAGATATTTGTATCTCTTTCCCATGAGAAAATAGGGAGAACTGTAGATCTATCCCATTTCTTCTCTGAGTAACTTCCACTTTATGAAATGTCTGCTGATGGGAAGGGGTTTCAGGTCGGGTCAACTGGCTCCTTCTCAAATCTCTGACTCCTCCCAGGTTTGTTCTCCTTGACCTTCCCTTCCCTTCTCCTTTGGATGCAGCTACCTTGCTACAAATGTTCCCTACCCCGCCCCTTGTCTTCCCATAGGGGCTGGGAAGGAAACATACAACATCAAAAGAAAGGTCTTTAGATTGTAATGGGATGGTGCTTCTTTGTACTTCCCTATCCTAATCCCCAGAGTACTGACAATGTGCCATCACAGCTGGGTGAGAATGCTGATGTCTCATGCCTGCCATCACAGGAACTGGGCCATCTATCTCCTCTCTGCTGTTTTTCTGTGGCACACCTTCACAGACTTTGGGTGGAGAGCTGATTCCCTGAGTTCAACAATATCCCAAAAATTAGCAATGCAGCCATGTTTTGAAATAACAAACTTTGCAGCTATTAAAGGTCTCTGTTGCAATTAGGGATGGGCAAATCTCGTTTTTGCGACGTTGTCAGAAGACCCCTATTCCCCTCACAGAGTACAGTTCCCAGAGCTCACTGTGAAGAGGGATTGGCTGTAAAATCACTCTGAGCACTGTGGCTCTGTGAGGGGAATGGGGGTCTCCAAACAACCCTCAGTGCTCTTAAACTATACCTCCCAGGATTATTTATGATAGTAAGGATGAGGTGCTACACAAAAATACTGCCTTGACTTTGAGGAAAAAGGTGTGCACTTCTGTCTTGATATGTCTGCTACAAAAAACTTTCCCATACCTTGGGCACATAACTGCTGGATTCTCCTAGGCAGAACAAACAAACTGATAGATGTTTCTTGGAGCTCTTATTTGTTTTTCAGATTTGATGAGCATCATGTCTTAAATGTGGGAGATTTTGCATGCCTATGCTAGTTATTAAATGAAGGGGTTAAGGACCACAGAGCTGTAAATTTCTAGAGAAGGCTTGGCTATGCCATGCCCACTCACCTTTGGGAAGGGAGGAAGTTTGGCTTGTTTCCTGATCCTCTCTCTCTCTCTCTCTCTGAACCACATAATTGACGGGGCACACAAGGCTAGAAAGCCCGAGCCAAAGCTCCATGCTTGAAGATACTTTTGGTATTTTGTACTCAATACGTTTTTATCTGTGTTGTTTCTGCAGAAACGCTGAATGATGTATGTGTGAGACCTCTAATTACAGTAAGGAAACCATTTAAACTTACTTAGATTTGTGGTCTATTCAGTGTGAAAGGGATAGAAGCATTGAAAACACATTGTGAGTGCTTAATAATGGGACACTTAAAGTTCTTTTTTTAAAAAATAATATTTGTTACTTTTCCAACAATTTAGACACTACAAATACAATACAATACAATACAAAACACTACATAGCACTAACACTAACACTAACACTAACACATTAAAGACATTAAACTAACAAAACAAAACAAAAACAGTTTAAAACACATCAAATAGTTTCAATATCTTATCTTTCATTCACTTATTTCAATGACCTCCTCACACCTCCCTTTTTGTATTCCACTTCTATTAATTGTTTCAGCAATTCCTTTCCATCTTCCTCTGCTTTCTATCCTTTAATTATCTTAACAGATTCTAACCTTATTTTTCCCTTTAATACTCTATTAATCTATTTGTACTTAATTCCTTATAACATTTCTACTAAAGCCATATAACTTCATTCCAACATTTTTCTAACATTCATTAATTTTACAATATTTCTGTAAATAGTCTTTAAACTTTTTCCAGTCTTCTTCCACCGACTCTTCTCCCTGGTCTCGGATTCTGCCAGTCATTTCCGCCAATTCCATATAGTCCATCAACTTCATCTGCCATTCTTCCCGGGTGGGTAAATCTTGTGTCTTCCAATACTTCGCGATGAGTATTCTTGCTGCTGTTGTTGCATACATAAAAAAAGTTCTATCCTTCTTTGACACCAATTGGCCGACCATGCCCAGGAGAAAGGCCTCTGGTTTCTTCAGAAAGGTATATTTAAATACCTTTTTCATTTCGTTATAGATCATCTCCCAGAATGTCTTAATCTTTGGGCATGTCCACCAAAGGTGAAAAAATGTACCTTCAGTCTCATTACATTTCCAACATTTATTGTCGGGCAAATGATAAATTTTTGCAAGCTTGACTGGTGTCATGTACCACCTATAAATCATTTTCATTAAATTTTCTCTTAGGACATTATATGCCGTAAATTTCATACCTGTGGTCCATAACTGTTCCCAGTCAGCCATCATTATGTTATGTCCAACATCTTGTGCCCATTTAATCATAGCTGATTTCACCATTTCATCCTGAGTGTTCCATTTCAACAGCAAGTTATACATTCTTGACAAATTCTTAATTTTTGGATCTAACAATTCTGATTCCATTTTTGATTTTTCCACCTGGAAACCAACTTTTTTGTCCAGATTGTATGCCTCCATTATTTGATAATAATGGAGCCAATCTCGCACTCTGTTTTTCAATTTTTCAAAGCTCTGCAATTTTAATCTGTCTCCATCTTGTTCCAGAATTTCCCAATATTTCGGCCATTTGGCCTCCATATTGAGTTTTTTCTGTGCCTTCGCTTCCATTGGTGACAACCATCTTGGGGTTTTCTTTTCTAACAAATCCTTATATCTTATCCAGACATTAAACAATGCTTTTCTGACAATATGATTTTTAAACGCTTTATGTGCTTTTACTTTATCGTACCACAAGTATGCATGCCAGCCAAATACATTATTGAAACCTTCTAGATCCAACACGTCCATATTTTCAAGAAGCAGCCATTCTTTCAGCCAGCAAAAAGCAGCTGATTCATAATAAAGTTTAAGGTCTGGCAGGGCAAATCCGCCTCTTTCTTTGGCATCAGTTAGTATCTTAAATTTTATTCGAGGCTTCTTGCCCTGCCAGACAAATCTGGAAATATCTTTCTGCCACTTCTTGAAACAGTCCATCTTATCCAAAATTTGCAATGTTTGAAACAAAAACAACATCCTTGGCAGCACATTCATTTTTATCACAGCGATTCGGCCTAACAATGATAACTTCAAATTTGTCCATATTTCTAAATCCTTTTTCACTTCAATCCAACATTTCTCATAATTGTCCTTAAATAAGTTCACATTTTTAGCAGTCATGTTAACCCCTAAATATTTCACTTTCTTAACCAATGTTAGTCCTGTCTCCTCCTGAAACTTCTCTCTCTCGGGACACTTAAAGTTCTAACAACCTATATCTCCTGTGCTTTGCAATCACTGCATATATTCTTTTGCGACTCATTTGGCCAGAGAATGGGTCAAGACCCACCATTTTTTAATTCAGGCAGTTAGCCTTTTTTTTTTTTTTTTTTTTTTTTTTTTTTTTTTTTTTTCTTTTGTAGTTTCCCACACATGTGGGACTTAAGGATTAATTAGTATTCCTCAGTTATTTCCCAACAGGAAGGCTTCCATTTTTAGCAAGTACTCCCAAAGAGGACAGAGCAGCTTAATAATGAAAAGGAGTATAATGACCTACAGAGTGTTAAACTTTAAACATTGCCAAGCAGAATATTAAAAAAGTTAAATTTACCTATTAAATAAAAGGTGGGAATTAGAAAGTTTCTGATGTCTGACCATATGGGCAAGATTTTTCACACCCGCTCACCCCACCCTTCATAAAGATTGAAGATGGTATTAGGCTACTGGGAGCATTTCTCACACCAAACTGAAGAAACCTAATTAAATCAAACAAGTCCTGGCTATTTAAAGGTCTGATGTGCATACAGAGATATTGTAAAACCCAGGATATAGCAGCATTGATCTGCCTTTACCATCACCCATTTACATGTCATTGTAGCTCAGTTTGAGTTTACAGCCTCTTTTTAATAGCTCCATCCGTTGCTTTACCACAAAGGCACTTTCATTTTGTCACTCTGTTAATTGCAGAATTTACAACATTTTGAGCTGAGTGAGAAGAGGGTGAGGTGTGGATCCAGTGAGACATTTGAATAGATAATCTGAAAATGCAATACTTTTTTGTTCATTTCCTCTGATTAAGAGGGAAGGATGGTATCCTCGGTCCAATGAAAAATTCATGCCACTGCTGCAGCAGTGCCACGACCTCAGTGTCATCATATGTGGCATTATACAGGCAATAAGAGCTTACCTGCATCATCACACCGTCACAAGAGTAAGAGGTCCATGCACTAAGCAAAGCAGATCAGAGATTAGCAGGCAGAATGGAGGCAATCGAGTATATAACAGATATTCCATTCTATAAGTGCCTGGTTTGCAATGCAACTGGTTTCTTTCATGTAAACCTATATGCCTAAAGGAGTAAGCATTTGTTATAATGAATTATACTTACAAGCAGCCCATAAGGATGAATGCAATTCATTGCTTCAAAATGTCCATTGCTGAAGCTGCAAAGGTGCAAGCTATCTCATGCAGTACTGCACAAGTGATCTGCTTACGGATTAAGCATGAGAAACACCAGTCACTTCTACATGAACAAGCGACCTTGTTCATTAACCTTCTCCTAAATATGCTAATGCGCTATCCATAGATACAGGTCTTTATTCTAGCACCCTGGGAATACAGAATACCTTAGGATTTTCTGAAAGTGAAAAGAGGTTGCTTTCAAGAGTGTTTCTGTCAAATGAAATGTTATGAAGTTATTCCAGCAACTTATCCAGGTCCAATATTACCCACCCGTACCATTAAGTAGAATTTGTCAGTGGGCTCGTCCCCACTTCTGCTTCAAAAGCACGGTTCTGAGAAGTTTACCACTTGTGCCTTTGCCTTCTAGGCCTAGGTACGAGCACTTTTCTGTTTGCCCCACAACTTTCCGCAGGAAAACTCACTTTTTAGCACTGAAGTGTCAATCCATGGAAAACCTGATTGATATTTGTTCCAATTAAGCAGTAAGTATCTTTTTTCCCTGTAGGAAAGCAGTGGGAGAAGCAGAAGTCGGAATGAGCCCTGTGTAGCAAAGCACTTCAGCTGCATTGCTCAAAGATTCCATGTTTCACTCACCATTGTTTTTTCAGTTCCTAATGCTGCAAACATTTCCTTGATTCTTTGGCCCCATCATTCTTGCTCCCCATCTGCTTTACATATTTGGATATATGACATCATTTCCTCTCTCTGACTTAACATTTTGACTTGTTTCCCCATTAGGTGGCTCATCTCATCTCACTGTCTATGAAAGACCCCAAACTTTTAATGCCTTTTCCTGATTCTTCTGTAGATGCAGTGCACTACAGGTAGCACACCACTCTGTCAACAGATTTATCAACATAGAGTCATAGAAAGCTGTCTTACAGAGTCATATCGTTGGACCATCGAGTGCAGTATTGTCTATGATGACCAGCAGTGGCACTCCAGAATTTCAGATCTGGGTCTCTTCCAGCCCTACCTGTGGATGCTAGAGACTGAATCTGGAACTTACATTAAGCAAAGCACTGACAGATGCTCTACCTCAATGTGACATATCCCATAAATGCTACCTGGATGCATGAAAACTTAATTCAATCTAGACATTAATTTTCCAAACAAAACAATGGAAAACTCAAAGGGGCTAGCTGCAGGTTGCTTTAGATGTGTCAGTCAAAGCAACTTAGATCGGTGGGACTTACTTCCAGGTAATTGTGTAAAGAATCACAGCCTTAATCAAGCCCTCATCTCTGTTAGGTTACCGTGTGGCATTCATGCCTCGCAAACTAATGTGATGCAGAAAATACAATGGCATACAATTTCTGAGGTCTGCATTAGTTTAAATGTCAGATACAAATTATGAGGTGAGCAAACAATTTCTTTGGGGGGGGGGAGGAGCCCAGAACAACCTTTTCTTTCCAAATAAGACTCTTTAGCATAGAACACCCTTTGCTGTACAAACAGAATAATCACTTATTATTCTTTTCTTGAAGAAATTACACAAGTAGGTCCTTCTATTTTTCTGGCACTGTGATGAGTAATTAAGATAACATCACAGCTCTTCCGCTGAATTTACATATTAAAATGCACTATTACTCAGATGCCAAATAATGTTATTAGTGCCAAATATCAGTAATTTAGACATATAATTAAATCATTTCTATTGCAATATTTATCCAGAATGCTGAGTGCTTTTTGAAAGCCTTGGGGAATCTAGGACACAAGTCTCATCTGCATACAATAGAATGGAAACAATTTTCAGCTTCTCTAATAAATCATTATTCAAGTTGTAAATAGAGACATTTTAAAAAAGAAAAGGATTGAATATGGCACTAGGTTTGTTTGTTTGTTTTGAAACAGGCAGGTTTCTCTTAAAAGCTATGTGAGGTTAGAATAATGAATACCATTTTTAAAATGGCAGCATTAAGCTAGTGAGGACAATCAAAATGTCTAGTTATGTTGTACCTAGGTAGGTGGGGGCAGGGAGAGAGAAAGAGAGAGAGAGAGAGAGAGAGAGAGAGAGAGAGAGAGAGAGAGAGAATTTGCTGATTGCAGAATTTCAATGTGTTTTTAACTGCAAGTATATTTTGCAAAATGTTCCAGATGTCAGCTAGTTAGTGTTCAATGAAATTTGCCTACGTTTAGCCTTCCCTATGATCTGAAAATGCCCCCTGCACTTCCAGGTACATAGACCCAATTATCATTGCACAGTGACTAGGGGACGGTGCTCTGCACACGCTCAGAGACACTTACCTCTATTAATTCTTCACTAGTTCTGACATTAAACCCCAATACAGAAAACAATTCAAGCTTCAATTGAAATTCAAGTTTCAATTTAAATGGTGGAAATAATTTTGAAAGAGAAATAGTATAAATAGTCTTCATAGTTTTTTCTGCAACTGACTAACATAGTCCCCACTTTGGAAATGCATAAATTGCTGTCATGGTTGCAAAGAATGCTAATTTTATGCCGATTAATACTAAAAATTGCTATTCTTCCCTTACAACTGCCTTTTAAAATGGAAATGTCCTAACAATCCAAATGTTCAAAATAACATCATCTCAAACATCAGTGTATCTGTAGTGCAGTCTAATGCACACAATCCCAGTAGTTTACATACTACACAAAATCCCAGTGGTAACTTTACTGTCTTTGAAGAAGGAATGTTTATTTCTCATATATCCCACTGTGGTGGAAACATACAACCTGTATGTCTGAGAACTCAAAGAAATGGTAAAATGAACAGACCACTCATTTATTGATTATTCTTGGGTCATGCAGGTTATGAGGAAAACCATGGTGGATTGTCTTAATCTATTACAGATTGTTCAACAAAACATATAATGGTATCAGCGTCAGAGGAACTGCTCCTATAAGGGACATACCTATAAGGGCAGTTTTGCACACCATATTTTAGAAAGTGAGGAATTATAAACACATTATTCAATTTGCACAGGATTCCAAAATCTGTTTGATCAGTTAGACATTGGCTGGCTACGAATTCCTAGTTTCGTTATAGTGTGTCATTGGGAATTGTAGTTTCAATCTATTGGGAGGTTTTTAAAATTTAAATATGAGGATTTCATTATATCATGTTCATAGATCATTTCGACTGGGGTTTATGCCTTTCAAATGTTGTTAGGGTAGGGGCTTATTAGTTTGTGCTTTGTTATATATTTTGTGTTCTCATGCTGTATTTTTATGTTGTGAACCACCCTCGGATCTTTGGATGAAGGGTGGTATACAGATTTAACAAATAAACAAATTAAAATTACAAAGCAACCTCCTAACAAACACTGAAGTGAGCCAGTAGGTATATGATGATGGTTCTGCTATGGATCTCCCTTGTTTGTAGGATTGCTCTGTGAGGGTGAGGCCCCTTGAAATTTTGGCCTAGAAGCAATCGTCAGACAGATATTTGTCCTTAGCAGATATATATGCATAGGTGTGTGGTTGTATGTCATAGGCTTTTGGTTGATGGGTAGAGTTTAGTGGCAGACTTTTATTATATTATACTGTATCATTTTGGAACCTGAAGATCAATAACTTGTCTTGCAGACATACATACCACCTGTGTCCTACAATTCTAGGTAACAAGAACAATGTGTTAATTTCATTGACTTAAAAATAGTTTGCAGTTTGCAGTTTGCAGTGCAAAAGCAACATGGCTATTTGAAACAGAGAAAGATCTAAGCCAAATATTCTTCAACCATAACATGCCTCAGTCTTATAGCTCTTCTCTGCATATACTGAATGAGTGGCTGAGTGCCAGCTTCATCCCTTTGTCATTCACACGTTGAAATAGCCATCTTTAACACGCATCTACAAACATATTTAGGTAAGCAGGGATCCACATGATTGGGAATCCTCATAAAACAGAATTGACTTATGGATGCTTATTGCAATCATATGTTTCAGTGCTCAGAGAAAGCTGGGAACAAAAGCTTTGTCACTTGCATATTCTTTGTGTGGAGAGGAGCTTCAACATATGGAACAGACTCCCATGAGAGGTGCCAGACTCTCTGGTACATCACACCGGTAAAATTAGCAAAAATGTATAAGACATGTAATAAGTGTTGGAAGTGTAAAGAAAAAGAAGGAACGTTTTACCATATGTGGTGGGATTGTAAGAAAGTGAAGGGTTTCTGGGAGATGATATATAATGAAATGAAAAAGATGTTGAAATATACATTTGTGAAGAAACCAGAGGCCTTTCTTTTAGGGATTACAGGAAAGGAAATAAGAAGAAAGGATTGGAGACTTCCGGGGTGGCGCCATCGGTAATGGCGGATTCCCTCTGACTCGGAGGGACCGGCTCTGCGGGAATCAGGTCTGTACCGCTACGGTGAAGTGGGGACCCTTCAAAAATCACAGGCGGGTGAAGCCTGTGAACGTGGCACTCGGCGGGCACCTTTCGCGCCCCCCCCAATTCGCAAAGGGACCCAATTACGGGCTCCAGAGCGAAGCGGGGTGAGTGGCGCAGTGCTGTGAGTCAACTGCTTCTTCCGCAGAGCGAAGCCACACAGCCATTACCGGAGAGTGCTGCCTTCTTCCTGTGACAATTCGACTACAAAAGCAACTACCCGTGAGTAGGACAAATTGGAGAGGAAAAAAGGAAAGGAAAAAAAGGCTTAATTTGGCACCGAAGCGGGAAGGCATAAACAGGAAGTCCGCCTTCCGTTTCTTGTAAATAGATTAAAGCAAAGAAGCTGTAAGCTAAAAACCTGGAAAGTCGATCGGGAAGGACTATAATCCAAACGTCAAAATAAGTGATTTCCCCCCTTGGCTGCAGGAGAGGAGGGGGGGGAAGGTTTGAACTATATTTTCCAGCAAAAGAGAGGGAAGGAAGTAAGAATCCACTGCTTAAAACCTGGGAACGGGCTGCCAACGGACAATAAGACTGCCGTATTGTGAAATGCGCTGTTTGTGACAGAGTACTTTTTGACAGCTAGCTCTGCAAAGGACATACATTGTTTCTGGTTGTCTCCTCCTGATCTTAAAGTGACTGAGAAGTAACTGAAATTGAAATTGTTGCTTATTTGGTGAAATGGGGGCTTAAAAAGAGTTACTTTTTAAAGCAAAAAGTTTTGACTGTTACAGGGTACCCCTAGAGGAAATCTTCAAAATTGTTACAACAGTTGGACCAGGGGAATTTTCCACTTCAAAACAAATTATAGCCGTGGGATTGACCTTGGGTTCCAGCTAAAGTGTTATGGCAGATGGAAAAGAAAAAGTAGATTTGTTCCAAGACAAAACAACGAGATCTGGGAAATCCTGGCTGCAGCGAAGAGCATCAACATCTGGCCCTTCTACACCATCAGCGGCTGCAACCATACAATCTAAGCCAAAAGCTATGGCATCTGAGGATGTTTTAGCACTTGCACTAGGCAAAATAAATGAATTGCTGGAAAAATTAAGTAAACAAGTGGCTGAAGCATCAACTAAAATTGATCAAAACACTATAAGTATTAACAATCTGGGACAAAAGGTGAACACTAATACAGAAACAATAGAGAAATTGTTACAGGAATCTACTTCGACCCGACAGATCGCTGAAGAAGCCAAGGAAAAAGCAGTTGCTGTAGAGGAGAAGATACCAGTCATACACAGGCAACTTGAGGATCACAGGTCGACGCTTTCTATGATTGAATTGA
The DNA here is from genome assembly GCF_964106645.2 of Podarcis pityusensis. Lineage (NCBI taxonomy): Eukaryota > Metazoa > Chordata > Lepidosauria > Squamata > Lacertidae > Podarcis > Podarcis pityusensis. The sequence continues at coordinate 54,227,706 of NC_138031.1, read as the reverse complement.
AGGAGAAACAAACGAACTTGAGGATCAGGGCTGTGCCTGAACTAGAGAAGGACAGTCTGACTGACTTTCTTACGCAGGAATTTGCAGACTTTTGGGACTTAGATTTGGTGAAGGAAGAATTTAAGATAGTGAGTGCTTTAAGGCTTGGAAGAGGGGGGAAGAAGAGCAGGGTGAGAGACTGCTTGATTACCCTCCGAACAAAAGAGGAGAGAGACAAAATTTTGAGCCTGCACTTTCAGAAGACTTTGGAAATACATCAGTCAAGAGTGGAGATCTTTAAAGATATTCCGAAATACCTTTTGGATCTTAGGTCCAACTACGGTGACTTGGTTGCCCTGTTGAGAAGCAACAGAATCATTTTTAGGTGGGAATTCCCCCAAGGTCTATCCTTTACCCTTAAAGGAAGAAAGATAAAAATAAGATCAGTGGACGATAAAAAAAGATTTTTGAAAGACCACGGAGAAGACTTGCGGAAAGAATCTGGAGAAGAGTTAAGTGCATTGGACAGAGAACCAACAGACAGAAGACCAAAACAAAAAGCATTGGACAAAGGACTATTAAAAAGAGGAATACTAGATATAGCTACATTACCCTTTGGACTGGACTGCTCAGAGAAAGTGACAATAACACCACTGACAGAACAAGAACAAACACTTGGTGCAGTTGGAGGAAAAGCAGAGTAATTACATCATGGCTTTGCAACTTTTAAGCTGGAATACTAATGGTTTGAACTCCCCTCAGAAAAAGAAAAGAGTCTTTCATTTATTAAAAAAGGAACAATTGGACTTGATTTGTCTACAGGAAACATGTGGTAAGGCTACACAGAAAAGTATTGATTAACAAAAGACTGGGTCAAGAGTTTATTTCATCGGATAAAGTAAAAAAAAGGGGAGTAGTGATCTACGCAAAGGAAAGCCTATCACCGAAGTTTATATTTAAAGATGACCAAGGAAGATTCGTGGCAATTGAAATTCAACTACAAGGAGAGAAATTCTTGATAGTAGGAGTTTACGCACCAAACGAGGGGAAATCAGATTTTTTAAAAAAGTTGCATGAGACTCTGATGGACTATTTGGATTACAATGTGATCATGATGGGAGACATGAATGGAGTGGTATCCACAAATATGGACAAGGCACAGAGACAGGTAGTTACTAAGGACGGTAGGCTACCGAAAACCTTCTTTGAGATGACTAACAATTTGGATTTAGTTGATATTTGGAGAACAAAGAACCCCTTGGGCAGAGAGGGAACTTTCTTCTCTGAAGCCAAAAGGACATGGACAAGAATTGACCAAATTTGGGTAACTAGAGGACTGGCTCCAAAGACGAGAAAAGTGGAAATTTGCCCTAAAACCTGCTCCGACCATAATGCTGTAAAGATGGAGATGAAACTAACACCAATTGGCTCCTTCAAATGGAGGATGAATGACACCTTGTTTAGGGATGAAGAAGTGATCAAGAAGGCCCCAAAAAACCTTGAGAGATTTTTTTGAGATTAATATGAATACTACTGTTGAAAAAAGAGTAATCTGGGACGCAAGTAAAGCGGTCATGAGAGGGTTCCTGATACAACAGAATGCAATAAAGAAGAGAACCCAAAATGAGAAGAAATATAAAATTTTGGAGAAAATAAAGGAAGGTGAGAAGAAATTGAGAGCAAAACCAAAGTCGCAAGAGATTTTGAGAGAAATAAAGTTACATCAAGTACAATATATGAAAATGATGAATCAGGAAATAGAATGGAAAATTAAACAGATGAGACAAAAGACTTTTGAGTCGGCTAATAAATGTGGGAAATTGCTGGCCTGGCAAATGAAAAAAAGACAAAAACTTAATACTGTCACAAACTTGGAAGTGGAAGGAAAGAATATACAGAACCCAGTGGAGATTAGAAATTGTTTCCAGAGGTACTTTAAACAATTATATACACAAGGGCCACAGAAAGAAATTGACATAGATCGATTTTTGAAAATAAATGGACTACAAAAAATCTCTCAAGAAAACAAGCTAATGTTGAATTACAAAATAACTGAACAGGAGGTAGAAGGTGCTATCCAGAATATGCAATTGGGTAAATCTCCAGGACCGGATGGCTTAACTTCAAGATACTATAGATCTCTGAAAAGTTGGATAATACAACCACTAAAGGAAGTCTGTAATGAAATTTTGGAAGGGAAAAAAGCACCAGAGTCATGGAAGGAGGCGTACATCACACTTATACCAAAAATTGAGTCTGAGAAGACACAGCTTAAAAATTACCGCCCCATATCTCTTCTTAATGTGGCTTATAAAATTTTTGCAGATATTTTGGCTAAAAGATTAAAAAAAGGATTAGTGGAAGAGATACACAAAGATCAAGCAGGCTTTCTCCTGGGCAGACACTTGTCTGATAATACGAGAAACATAATTAACATTTTGGAGAAATTACAAGTGAACATTAATACCAAGGCAGTTTTGATATTTGTGGACGCGGAGAAAGCTTTTGACAACATTTCCTGGAGTTTTATGAAGAGAAACCTACAGGGGATGGGGGTAGGTCAAGGCTTTGAAAATGGTATAAGTGCAATATATTCTGAACAAAAGGCTAAACTAATTGTTAACAATGTGGTGACGGAGGAATTTAAGATAGAGAAAGGGACACGACAAGGGTGCCCAATTTCCCCATTGCTTTTTATATCGGTCCTAGAGGTACTTTTAAATATGATTAGAAGGGACCAATTGGTTAAGGGTATACAAGTCGGAGCTAAACAGTATAAATTGAAAGCATTTGCAGATGACTTAGTATTGACATTACAGGAGCCAGAATCTAGTACTAAAAGAGTAATAGAACTGATCCAAGAATTTGGTCAGGTTGCAGGATTTAAGTTGAATAAGTTAAAAACTAAGGTTTTAGAGAAAAACTTAACAGCGATTGAGAGAGAGAGGTTTCAGAAGGAGACAGGATTAACACTAGTTAAGAAAGTGAAATATTTTGGAGTTAACATGACTGCTAAAAATGTGAATTTATTTAAAGATAACTATGAAAAATGCTGGACTGAAGTGAAAAAGGATTTAGAAATATGGTCAAATTTGAAGCTTTCACTGCTAGGCCGTATCGCTGTGATAAAGATGAATGTATTGCCAAGAATGTTGTTTTTGTTTCAAACACTGCAAATTGTGGACAAAATGGACTGTTTCAAGAAGTGGCAGAGAGACATTTCCAGATTTGTCTGGCAGGGCAAGAAGCCCAGAATAAAATTCAAAATGCTAACGGATGCAAAAGAAAGAGGTGGATTTGCCCTGCCAGACCTTAAACTTTACTATGAATCAGCCGCATTTTCTTGGCTGAGAGAATGGCTGCTTCTTGAAAACACAGACATTTTGGACTTAGAAGGTTTTAACAATGTATTTGGGTGGCATGCATATTTGTGGTATGATAAGGTCAAAGCACATAAAGCATTTAAAAACCATATTGTCAGGAAAGCATTCTTTAATGTCTGGATAAGATATAAGGATCTACTTGAAAATAAAACTCCAAGGTGGCTGTCACCGATGGAAGCGAAGGCTCTGAAAAAGCTCAATATGGAGGCCAAATGGCAGAAATATTGGGAAATTCTGGAACAAGAGGGAGATAAATTGAAATTGCAGAGCTTTGAAAAATTAAAAAATAAAGTGCGAGATTGGCTTCATTACTATCAAATAATGGAGGCATACAATCTGGACAAGAAAATTGGCTTCCAGGTGGAAAAATCAAAATTGGAAACAGAACTGTTAGATCCTAAAGTTAAGAATTTGTCAAGAATGTATAACTTGCTGTTGAAATCTGTTCTGTGTGAAATCTGTTATGATTAAATGGGCACAAGATGTTGGACATAACATAATGATGGCTGACTGGGAACAGTTATGGACCACAGGTATGAAGTTCACGGCATGTAATGCCTTAAGAGAGAATATTATGAAAATGATATACAGGTGGTACATGACACCAGTCAAGCTTGCAAAAATTTATCATTTGCCCGATAATAAATGTTGGAAATGTAAGGAAACTGAGGGTACATTCTTTCACCTTTGGTGGATGTGCCCAAGGATTAAGGCTTTCTGGGAAATGATCTATAATGAAATGAAAAAGGTATTTAAATATACCTTCCTGAAGAAACCAGAGGCCTTTCTCCTGGGCATAGTCGGCCAATTGGTGCCAAAGAAGGACAGAACTTTCTTTATGTATGCCACAACAGCAGCAAGAATTCTTATTGTAAAGTACTGGAAGACACAAGATCTACCCACCCTGGAAGAATGGCAGATGAAGGTGATGGACTATATGGAACTGGCAGAAATGACTGGCAGAATCCGAGACCAGGGAGAAGAGTCGGTGGAAGAAGAATGGAAGAAATTTAAAGACTATCTACAGAAATACTGTAAAATTAATGAATGCTAGAATGATGTTGGAATGAAGCTAAGGGGTTTTTAGCAGCAATGTTATAAGGAGTATGTAAAAATGGACTGTTAACAGATGAGAATATACAGTTATTATATATTAAGACAAAGGTTTAAGATAAAAACAAAGAGGGAAAGGATTTGCTGAATTAACTTACTGAACTGGAATACAAAAAAGGGGAGGTGTGAGGAGGTCAGGGAAACAAGGGAATGAAAGACAAGATATGGAAAGATCGATTTGTTTTTAATTGTTTGTATTTTTTTCTTTGTATTGTGTATTTTCTTTTTTCCTTTTTCATTCTTTTATCTTTCCCCCCCTTTTCTTATTATTACTAGTGTAACTTCTTTTTTTGTTTCTGAAATTTTAATAAATATCTTATAAAAAAAAAAAGAAGAAGAAGAAAGGATTGGAAACTTTTCCAATACGCAGTTACAGCAGCAAGAATTCTACTGGCCCAGAAATGGAAACAAGAGGAAATACCGACGATAGAAGAATGGAGAATGAAACTGACAGACTATGCAGAACTGGACAAATCAGATATCTTCGAGACCAAAAGTTCATCGAGGACTGGGGAAAATTTGTTGAATATCTGAAAAGCATATGTGATGTGCAAACAACGCTAGTGGGGTTTAAAGAAGCACTGTGAAAGTTGAGATATATTGTTAAAAAGAAATAGATAGTGGGGAGGAAGACTAATGGCAATATAAAACAGAAGAAATGCGTAATTGAGAGGTAAATACGGATGATTGTCAGAGAAGCTGAAGGAAGTCCAAACAGAGTTAAATTTGTGAAAATTTGGATAAGATTCTATATTTGTGTTGAAAATTAATAAAAATTATTTTTTTAAAAAAGAGAGGTGCCAGACTCTCCTTCCTTAGAGGTTTTTAAGCAGAGGTTAGACAGCCATCTGTCATGTATGAGCCAGTTGAGATAACTGCATTGCAGAGGGTTGCACTAGATTGCACTTGAAGTCCCTTCCAGATCTACAGTTCTATGATTCAATGATCTAACAAGTGTCATTCAGGCATCATTATCAAGACAGCATCCCTTGACAGAGTTTTCATCTTGTGGACACCAATGTGTTCTTTTTCTTTAAAAATCAAACTGTAAGGACCACTATGGATCACTTTTGCAAGCAGAAGCATATATGACTGGTTAGGTTTTCCTCAAGAACCAGAATAATCCTGGGTTTTGATGGACTGGTAACCTGGGGTACCTTTTTAACCTGGGGTAATTCTCATTGGAGTTGGGTGGTCTTGCTGTTGCTGTGGTCACCTTCATCTTCTTATATCTATGTTATCTAGGTTTCCCCCAGTGACCTATAATTTTTAAAGGTTGTGTTTGTGAAAGGTGTGAGGTACATGCTACTGTTTCCACATATAAAATAGTTAGCGGCCAGGACTTAACAATACTTTCTTGGCATGATTGGTCTAGCCATATGGCCAGACTACAAGTGATGTAGTGACACAGGCATTTCTGCATAGTGCTGGCAGAGTACACCCAACCTATGTAAAAAATAAGAACAGTTCAACACTGAAGTTAAAGATGGAAGAAAAAGTCAACCCCTTTCACATTGTAAGGCAATATGGGGACCAATACACAGCTATTGTTTGAAATGTGCACTTCTTTGAATATTGCGATGCAGTTCTCCAGCCAAGTAAAATGTTCAAGAATGCACATACTGGGGTAAAATGTGGATAGAAATACATGCATTCATGAAAATAGAAAACAAAAAACTATTTAGGGAAAAGTGCTTTGCAACAAAGAAGTGCTTCTTAGGGAAAATCGCATACGCATTGTGTGTACATTAGGAGAAATCCACATGAGAATTATGGTTCTTTTTCATGAGAGCTTTCAAATAATTCACAAACTGATAAGAAAATGTGGAGAACTGAAGCTGTGGTTGTTGAAATGAAGAATTTAGAGAAACTAGGATTGACAGATATGCCCATTCCTAACCAAGAGTGGGAGAAATAGTGCCAAGGTGAAAGAGAGAAAAAACACAGTGGAATGTAGTAGGATAAGGAACATTACTGAGGGAACAGAAGGTGCTAACCACATAAACATCTGACAGAGGAAAGCAACTAAAATAACCATTTACATATCACCAATAAAGAGGACAAAATAAATTATGTATAGATTGTATGTTGGTTGGTGGGTGTAAAGTCTATCATTAAATATAAATGCATCTCACCATACTGGGGAAGACTGTGACCAGGCGTCCTGTGTACCTGGCTGCTCAGTTTGCTGGGCAGCTGCAAATCTTTGATAGGCAGCTTCAAGACTGGGACTCAGACTGGACAGCCCTTCAAATAGAAGACTGTTCTCTGTAAAATAGGACACATATGAAAGCAGTTCGCAAAAGAAAGCCTGATACATGGACCAAATATATGTTTGTGTTTTTATTGCTCTTCATCAAAAATTGATTCCAGGATGGTTTAGAAGGCCCACACAATTACTTCCAGAGTAAAACAAATTCAAGTAAACACTGTTATGCCTAGCTACTAACAGAGTTGGGTAAGTTTTATATGTTCCAACAATACAGTTCAACATACATGCATACTTATAATTGAGCATAAGAAATACAACAGGGGAAAGGGGGACAACAAAGGCCTGTATTTGTGCAGCTATGATGTTTGGATTTGTAGCCATATGGTTTGCACAAACCAAAAAGCAAAAGTGGAAAGAATAAAAAATAATAAACTGTTCTAATACTCTCTTGTGGAGAGAGAGAGAGAGAGAGAGAGAGAGAGAGAGAGGCAGTTTAGGGACAAGGGCTTCCTTTTCTCAAAGCTTTTTTTGCATGCTCTGCATTCCCTCAGGGCCTGTGAACATGTTAACAAGTAATGTAATCTTTCACAATCAAACGGCAATAGAAGTGAAATTGAAGAATTAGCTGTAAGGGGACTTGCCAAATAACCTTTTCCTGAAAGTGATTGAGCAGAACTATCACTGAGGCACACCCTGGAGCTGCTGTACTGGGAGCTTGTGGCCTCCCGGATGCTGTCATCTTTGTTGCTCCTGCTGATGTTTTGCTTCATAGGACCTTCATCTGCTTGTGGACTTGAATGCCATTTTTCTTCTTTACCCACTCTTTGCCTTCATCTTTTTCTCTCCCTAAATTTACAGCATCAATGTTATGGTCATTTCCACCTAGCTCACTTGACGTACAGTGTCCAGACTCTCTGGGTTTTTTGCCTAGATGTCTCTCCTAAGACTTCAGTGACATTGTCCTCCACCAAGGCTTCCGTAGTACTGAAGCTGGTGCTTGAAAATCCATTAGTCATTAAATCTAAACTCAGATGTCGGCAGCTTTGGTTCAGAACCTGGATTTGCCCTGAAGTAAATGACCTGATTTCCATCTAAATCTAGAGGGAGGAAATTCTCCTTCCAGGTACAACTGCAAAACAAGCCCCAAATGCACAAGCAGTAATGATAAGAGTCATCACTTTGTAGGTGCATGTTCTGGGTGTCATGTTTGTACTCACAAAGGCCAACCAGTTGGCAATGGGAAGCCCACAAATAAAACCTGAGTTTTGTGATTTCCAGCAACTGGCATTCAGAAGCATACCAGTTCCAACAACAAAGGTAGAACAAATCCATCAGGGTTCGTATCCACTGATAGCCTTATCCTCCACGTCATGGACACAGATGTCAACTATGGGAATCAGCAGTACAAGGACCCCAGATGAGAAGCTTGCCTCCTCACTTGCCCTTCCATTGCTATAATTAAAATTGAATTACATACCAGAAATCCATACAAGACTGCTTAACCATGATTACATGGACATTTATTCCAGAGATAGGGAACCTCTTGTTCTCCAGGTGGTGTTGGGCCCATTCCCATCAGTCCCAGACATCATGGCCAGTGGCCAGGGATTATGTAACATAGTCCAGCAACATCTGGAGGACCACAGATTCCTCTACCCTCATTTACTCCACCAAAAAAATAAACAGGACTGCATAGAAAAGTCCTATACTTTTTATAGTGTTTCCACTCTAAAATTGGGAATGTGCTTTCTGAGGATGAGCAGAGATTGGGTTGTGGGATATTAAGGCTGCATTCCTATACCCACTCAGCTGGGAGAAGGCCCCAATGAACTCAGTAAGACTTCTGAGTAGACATAGGTATAGGATTGTGCTGGTAGTGATTCTGTCTTATTTAATGGACATTCTACATAAATGCACACATAACATGCCTGTGAGGACATTTATGCAGTTCACATTGGTGTGAATGCAAAAAGAAAAATGAATAAAAGCAAGGGATAATCACAAAACTGCTTATGTTCCGATCTTCTGCTTAAGGAAAGGCTTTGATACTGTCTATTAGGCATTTAACTGCACTTTTCTCAGGTGCATTTCCCCCTATTATATGTTATAGGGTTAAGCTACATACGTACACTTAAAATGATTATATAAACTAACATCTAACCTCTCCTGTTGCACTTTCAAGCCTGCACACAGAAGACAAACTGTACTCCATCTCCTCAGGTGCTTCTCATGGGTCCTGTTTCCCTAGCCTCAGAGGCCCATTAGCGAAAAAGAAAAAGTGTCAAATGCTGTGGAATTTTTAAGGTAAGATTGTTAGGGGAATCCTTTGATGCCAACTCCTTGGTTCTGAAGGATGAAGAGTTTTGTACTGACTAGTAGATGCCAATTAGAGTGGTAGATCTGGCTGGAACTCACCAACCTGCAATTAAAATTTATAGCTACATTGACCTTGCTACCAGCAATCTTGATGAGACGAATTCAACAAGAGAAGCCAGTAATTTGATAGGCTATTCCTGTGCGCTATAAGTATTCGCAGAGGTTCTGTGCTTTTAACAGCTCCATAATCAACATCAAATGTATGAATCTCTGTATTAAATGCAGCTGCTTGAGGTAGAGAATCTCTCCCCATAAAAAAACAGGACAACTCCACTCACAGCCCACTAGATCTAACTTGGGGGCACTGATGGATTCAATCTCTAAGATAGTTCGCAATCTTAAATTTGTCAGTTGTTTTCAATTTGTCAAGACAGTCCAGAAAATCACTTTTACATCCTGACCAGTCAACATGACTGTATTGTCAGTCGATAATACTGAAATTAGCTTTGCAGAGACTGGGACAGGGGGAGAGAGACCTTGCTCCTGGCTGTCAGTGGCCTTTGATATAATTAACCATGGTATCCTCCTGGACCAGATCCGTGGAATGGGAATGGGAGGCACTGAGTTGCTGTGGCTCTTGTCCTCCCTTTGACACTGAGTCTACAGAGTAATACTAGGGAGTACTTTTCAGGCCATTGGAAGTCATGCTATGGGATGCTGCAGGACACGATTCTCCCCAGTGCTATTCAGTGACTGCATGAAGACCATGAGAGTGGTCATTAGGAGTTTGGGGGTATGGTGCCATCAGGACGCCAATGACACTTGCTCTATTTCTCCACAGAATAAAAAGATGAGCTTGAATCCTGGTAAGATGGAGGTGAGTGGTCTTCCTGTCTGAGAAAGTGGTGTCAGAGATGGAGAAACTGCCTGCCCAATATGGGGTTTCACTCGTCTGGAGCAGGTAGACAGTTTGGGGTTCTTATGGATCCATCTCTGTCATTGGATGCCCAGGTGGCCTCAAGTGCCTTTTATGAGCTATGACTGTTGTGATAGCTATGGCTGTTCCTGGACCAGGATAGTTTGATTCTATATTCCTGGCATTGGTGGCTTCAAGATTACTGCAGTGTACTTTATGTGGGGCTTCCCTTGCTAAATTTAATCCTTTCCGGAAGTCCGCTTGACTTCTGAAATGTATGAAAACCAAGGTGCAACTTCTGATTGGCGCAGGTGCCCCAGAAACAATAGCCAACAGCCGCATCCGACATTTGGCTTCTGAAAAATGTTTGAAAACCGGAACACTTACTTCCAGGTTTTCAGCGTTTGGGAACCAAGGTGTTTGAGAACCAAGGCATTTGAGAACCAAGGTACTACTGTAATCCCATGTCCAGTGCTCCTGGATCTCCACAGTAGTGTGCAGTAACAAAATGTATCACAGAACATTATCATGTTGTGTGACACATCCTGCACCATCATTAGCTGCCTCGGAGAGGCAACGAGAACAACATGACAACATCATGTCAAGTGTTTCACTACTGAGTGTTATGGAGAGTTGAAGGGGAACTATGCACTTGACTTTTGATATTGCCATTAGTCCCATGTTTGGAGTAACATCTAGTTCAACTCTGAAAGCATTTGTTCCTTTCTACCTCTAGCCCTTCATATTGACAGATGCTGTACTGACACAATGACCAGCCATATTTGGTTCTTTTTCAGCTCCTTTAAATGTGTGTTTGTGTGTGTGATGAAGATACTGCCGTATGTTTCAGTTAAAGGTACCAAGGGATATTAGCAGTGATCCACTTAGTGGAGGCTTGTATCGTAGGTAAACGTAAGGTAAAAGTTAAGTGACCCCTGGACGGTTAAGTCCAGTCAAAGGCAACTATGGGGTTGCGGCGCTCATCTTGCTTTTCAGGCCAGAGAGCCGGTGTTTGTCCACAGACAGCTTTCTGGGTCATGTGGCCAGCATGACTAAATGGCTACTGGTGCACGGAGGACTGTGACAAGTGCCAGAGTGCACAGAAACGCCATTTACCTTTCTGCCGCAGCTGTACCTATTTATCTACTTGCACTGGTATGCTTTCGAACTGCTAGGTTGGCAGAAGCTGGGACAAAGCAATGGGAGCTCACCCTGTCATGCAGATTCGAACTGCTGACCTTCCGATTGGCAAGCCCAAGAGCCCCACAGTGCCACCCATGTCCTGCTGGTGTAGTAGTGTGGCCCTCAACCAATCTCCACCTACCCGCCTTCTCACTTACAACCAGTTCAAGCAGAGTGGGAAAGACTTTCAAATACAAAGTCAGTGGTGGACTTACATTTTTGGGTCCCTGAAGCTTGAACTGTTATGGGGGTCCCTTCGCAACCAGCAACAAGATCAGGGTAACCACTGTTATCTTCAATGTGGTTGTTTGCAACAACTTTTATAACACCTGTGCTCCTGACTCTCAAAGTGCAGCAACAGAAAATCAGTTTGAGTTATGTGATTCAAATTGGGTCTACTAGACACAACTTTTTTAAATAGTGTGGACTAAAGTCGCTTCTGGGGCCCTCTGGGATTAGAGGCCACGAAGCATCATTAGTTTAATAGTAGATCCACCCCTGACCAAAGTCAAGAGAGAGCTGACTTTAAGAACATAGGAGGAGCCTGTAGATCAGGCCAATTGCCTATCTAGTCCAACATCACATTCCCTCAAGCTGTGCAGATGCTGGCAGGAAAATCAAGCACAAAAGCATTCTCCCCTTCTATGGTTTCTGTCAGGGAACTGCCATCGGCTCAGGGGCGAGAGGGGAAAAGGCAGATGGATTACAGAGAGCCCCCAAAGATCGTGGGAAGCAGCACTTCCTCAGCGGAGGAAGGAAGCCACGCCTCTAGTGGGGAGGAGATGCAGGGCTCGGAGGATGCAAGGCAGTGCCAGGACACCTTGCCTGAGCAAAGCAGGGACGAGGGAGGTCCCCCTTTACCCAAGCCTTCCTTGCGCAGTAGGCTTTCGTGCAGAGAGGGGAGGCGTAGACTGGGGGTCAAGAAACTACTCTGCTGGGGAAGATTTAAGGACCACCCACTCTCAGATTCTGCCAGTGAATTAGCAAGACGTGGAATAGAGGTGCTCTGCATTGTAAAGGTTTTTAGCACCAATAATAAAGCTTTAGAACAGACAAGTGAGGCATCTTGCCTGATTGCTCTCGAGCAACCACCCGATACCCCTTACAGTTTCCATAAACTGGTCTCCTCCGTGAATTTGTCTAATCCTCTTTTGAAGCAATGCAAGTTGGTGGCCCTCACTGCCTCCTGCAGGAGCCAGTTCCATGGTTTAACTACATGCCTCATAAATGAGTACATTCTTATAACTGTCCTGAATTTCCCAACATTCACTTTATTCTAGTGTTATGAAAGAGAGAAAAACTTTTCTCTAAGCGCCTTCTCCATGTCACACATAATTTTAGAAACATCTATCATGTCGCTTCTCTACCACTTTACAACTGGCCGAAAAAAGCACCAGCCACCTGTGTTGTCCGGATGGGATACATGAATTGAAAGGAGAACAGATCCAGCACTTCCCACCCAAGGAAGATATTCACAAAACTCGGTGGAGGGAGGGCAATAAGGAAGCCAAGCCCCTTCCCAAGGGAGATCCTTGCAACATTTCAAGGGGGCTGATTCTAATTGTAACTGATCTTTAAAGTAACGATAATAATGATATTTATGTATGTATTTTAATGAATATTTATACCCTGCTCTCTCTTCTGAAGCCTTTCCAAGCAGCGTGCACTTAAAAGCATGAACAACATCATTAATAACTTTAAAAATAGCAGCACCCGTGCAAACTGCAGTGAAACAAACACAGCTCCAGCTTTAAAGCAGTCCCTCTTTATTGTTCCCTATTGAATCCAGCTTGGGGATTAGTGATGACTAGCCTCTCAATTACTCCTTGAACAGTCACTCTGCATTGTCTCCATGTCAGTTTCCATTCCTACAGTGGAAGGAAACATCACATAAAGCAGATTTATATCAAAGTGGTGCTATTTTGTTATAAAATAGAGAGGAAAGCATGATAATGAGGGGGGTTGTATAATTGACGCTCCCACTCCCTCCCCCCCAGGGACAGAAATGAGGCAACCCAAAGCTATTGAGAAAAGCCCTCTACATACATGTATTAAATGTGTGGAGTCATAAGGGTCAGGGTTACACAACTCTCCCCCCCACCCCATAGAAAGAACACATGGCAGGGAGTTGTGTGAGCTGGGCACCGCCAACTCCTGCTGCCATACATCTAACATTTTGCACATTTTATGTACAACATAAGGAATTCTGAACATATACTGAAATACATGTGGAGAGCACAGGAAGTTTCCTTCTGTAGAAGTCCCTTTGATATAGCCTCTCCTCCTTCTGGAGGGGAGGGATTGTGAGTGGGAGACGATTCCTGCGTCACGCAGGGGGCATTCTGCCCCCTGCCCTCTCAGCTGCTTTATTTCCCAGAACAGCCTTGTTTTGGTCCTCACTCTTGAAGAGAAGGGTATGGTGCAGTTTGCATAACATTATGGCCATCGAAAAATCCAGGAAGCTCTTAAATTGCGTGTTAGCGCGCAAAGTGTGTTTCATGAATGGCCTAGTTATCCCACATGATGATATCCGGATTGGCGACCAGGCCTGGATGATGGTGTTCATCTTTCAGATCACGGCAACGACATATGGCTGGCTGACATCATTAGAAGTCTTAGGGATTGGTTGCAGCTGTGAGAGTATTGGCGGCGAGCCTCTTGGGCTCGGGTGGTGGTTAGGCATTGGAATGTGTTGTTGGTGTATGGAAGGGCAAGGTGTGGCCATCGCCTACCCCTTCACTTATGGGTATTCCGTTAAAGGAATCCGGCGGTCGTGGATCCTGTCCGATGCCCTATGTGGTGGGGGGGCCATGGCACGATCCTCGGTGACATCAGGGGAGAGCTTATAGTTGTATTTGCATCAACAGGCTCCCCCTACTGGTGGTTAACCCCTCATCAGACTCACCCCTCTCCGAGTGGGTGGAGTCAAATTTGCTGTGGTCGAATGCCTAAGCCAATACCTTCTCACATGCTGTAATCAATAAAGTTGTGGCCTTTTCTTGCCCATTAACCTAATATACTGTGTCCACGTGTCTTCATTCCCCAAGCGGGGATCGGTTCCTCGAATCACAAATATTGAACCCATGAATATCAAGAGAGCATGACTGTCAGCTTGATGACAGGAGATGGGCTAGTCTGTCCAGCCCCACAATCCATTCCATGTATTTTTGCTATGCATGGCGGATGTGGCAGGAACTTCCCTAAAACATTCACACATTGATAGAAGTATGGCCCATGAATTTGTGTAGCCCCTCTGTGTGAGAGGGACTCCTATGTGATCCAAGTTCACGAGTGAACCATCCAGGATTTAGAGGAAGCAGTTAAGCAGCCTACAAAAAGGAAGGGCTTGTTTAAAGGACCAGCAAGCCTGGGAAGCCCAAATAGCATGTTAATTACCCACACTGACCAGGCTGATTTTATAGTCATATTTTCAGTACATTCCTATGTGAGTTCAAAGTCATTTAATTCGTGGGTGGCTTCAGAGCCCTATTTAAGAATGCTCCTTGCCCTCATCCCCTCATTGCAGCACCCTCCATGCCTCCCTGTCACTTTGGGGATAAGCAGGAATTTTTGGCTAATTTACATTTTGACTTTTTACCACCTACTCCACACTGGACAGCTGGCTGGTGGTACTAGATGTTCTGGTGTGTTGTTTTAACTAGGTTAATTCAGTCACTTCAGTGTTAAGGTTCAGGGAGGGGAGCAGTTACCTTTCAGCCAGGTTGCCCCTTTTGGGCACCTTGAAGGGGCCCAGGGCCAGAAAGGGCCTGTCTTTGAAGCCAATCCTCTTCATCCACCTGGACCCATAGGGCACTGGGGTAGGGATGCAGCAAAGTCTACCTACTCACCTTCATGATGTTGCTTGGGCAAATGTGCACGCTGCACTGCAATACCTCCATTTCCTGCAAGCAGGAGTTTGGTCACCCCAGGGGCTGCAGTTTCATTATTTGTTATAGTTCCTGCACAGATCGTTGTTGCCCTCTGCAGTTGTTTTTACTGGGTGTAATCAGAAATGAAGTAGTCCTAGTTCATCCCAGCATGTGTGTGTGTCTTTTTTTCCAGCCCTCAGTTCCCAGGACACTGTACTACCGAGCTGCGACCCTTCCTCAAAGGAGTGGGCTGGGTGTACTTTTCTTGATGATTCCTTTTTAAATAATGCTATCTAATTCACTGAGTGCTTGCCTTGACAAAAAAACATTCTTACCCTTCTGGCTGAAAAAAAGAAAAAGAAGAATGCTTGTTTTCAGAAGCGTATTTGTCTTCATCTTTCTCATGTATGTGCTGTTAGGATTTCTCATGGGTGGAAATGAGGGAGAGGGAAAAGAAACAAAAATAGAGACAAGAGACCTTCTCCAGCCCCCTTTGGAGGAGAGACATTGTGCTAAGAGTCTTCAAACATCATTAGCATATCGCACAAAGTTCAAGAGTGACCTTCACTTGCAAACTGCGGCAATCATTTATACTTACTGGTGTTTAGTATAAAATATGATTAATCATGCCATTTTTCTTCCATATAATTAGCATATGCTTTCGCTTTCTTGGCACACTCCAACTGTATCATTACTGTTGACTAAATTTAACAGAGCAACTATGACATGCAAATCAGCAGTCTCAATGAGAATTTAATTATATGTTTAAAGAGTCATCCTGCCCCTGTAGTGTGTTCTTCTCTTCCGTGAAATAGAAACAAAAGGCTCTCCGTGAAAAAGAATCTACAGCATGTCAGACTATCACTTCCCATTGAATTCCACCACTGCAAAAATGTGAAATGCATTCTTTTGTGAATTAGTACTACCCAAAAACGTATGACTCTGTAAGTTAAATAGGGATGGCAGTGTTTTTCAAATAAAGGAGAACAGGGGGCAGCGAGAATGTATTGTTATCAATGCTACATTGTTACATAGAATTGCAGAATTGGAAGGGGCCGTGAGGGTCATCTAATACATAAATTTACTGGCTGATTTAGAAAATATGATCAATGAACTTCCTTATGGCCTTATTACATGAGCCACTGCAGCATTTTTATCTCACCCTTCCTTCTAGGAGTCTCCACAACTTATATTTAATCTTCTTATTTAATCTTCAAAGCAAGCCTGTTAGGCATGTCAGGCTAATAATTACTGGTCATCCAGTGAGCTTCTTGGCAAAACATGGATTTAAGCATAGGTGTATACCATCCTAGTATTTCATTGACAAGACTTGAAATGTAGAACTGGAAACAGAATAAAGAAGCATTCAGGGTTTGTTGGTTTGTTTTCTTAAAATAAGGAAGCTTGGGAATTTTGCCAACTACAATTTGTGAACACTTTCATTCCTAGCAACGTATATGTTATGATGCAAATCGTTCAATGAATATATATCATTAACAAGACTGTTTTGGTTTTTTAAAATAGCAGTTGAGAACTATTAAGCATCATGAGAGCCAAGTGTTAAGAGGCTCATCTTAAAACAGGGTGCGTTCCCTCTGCCAAATCCCTTAGAAAACAATGATTACAAAAGCCAAAGCATATTCTTTTTAAAGACAAGGGGATGACACATTTATATCCAAAAAAGATGTTCTTCAAAAAGCATGTTTTTCATATAATATTAACAAGGTTGAATTATACCTCATAAATATGTAATGCCAGTTTGTTCGGTAGATGATATTTCAGGTGACAAATGATGATGTAGTTTTATTGTTACCATAAATAGAATTAAAAATATAAGATAAATAGTGTTTTCAGAAGCATCAGTGCAGCCCCAGCACATCCAAAACTAGGAGACTTCCTTTTCTTTTTTACAACTTTCCTTATATATCTGTATGTAGTTCATCCTCTGCCTATTCACTAGGGCTGCAATCGTGTACATGCTTACCTAGAAATAAATCTCATTAAACTCAATGGGGCTCAAGTGGACATATAAAGAGTTACACTGCAAAACTTTGGTCCATTTAGGATCCCAGGAAGATATCTACAGTTTGATATGAAGTGTGATATACGAGTGGTGCACATGAGCTGTGCACAATCTGATCAGATCATCAACAAAAGAGCTCATCAACTAGTTGAGAGAGAGAAGAGGGGAATTGGAACCCGACTTTGATTTCAAAGGGTTTACTCCAACTCTGAATATGCTGCTCCACCGCCTCTCAGATGGGGTGCAAATTTGCTCTACTCTGATAGCGAAAGCCTTGGGATACTTTCTACCAAAGGGAGAGGGATTGGGAACTTGAGACACCTAGTGAGCCAATCTTACCTTCTCACCCTGGGGCATTGTGAGTTTAGCCAGGCACCACATGGTTTTGGGGGGCATTCATCAATTGGCCCCTGATACACCTTTTTCACCTACTCCACACTGCCCTTCATTTAATTGGCTTATGGTGGGCTTTGAGTTTTGATTGTTTGGAAAGCTACTGGCAGGTATCTTTAGCCGTCTTCCATGGATGATTATGGTAGTTTAGGAGGCTGCTTGGTCTGATGCTCTGGCACCTTAGCCATACTTAAAGCAGGGCCACTGAAATCAGTGGGACTATTTTAAGCATGACTGGAACAGGATCCTAAACTAACTTTCAAACAAGCCTACAACCATATGATGGTGCTCTCTTTTATCTTATAAATAGAAATCAGTATTCGAGTGATAAGTCCAGCTGTAGCCTATTCAACCAGGGCTTACATCTGATATTGATAAACTTCTCAACTTTATTTATTTAATTATTTAAAATAGTGGTCAAACTCCAAATAAATCTTAAATAATTCCATTTGTTGGACAAACATCATAATCATAATTGTAATATTTATTTCTTCTGTGTAACTCTTAACACTAAAGGAGAATTCTTTGCTCTCTGGCGATTTGAATATTCCTCTCAGATTTCTTCCTCCAGGCTTGGCTTTCAATAATAATAATAATAATAATAATAATGTGTAATTCATAAACTAGTTAAACTGCAGGATATGGATTTAAACTGATTTGCATCTTATTGGAATTCAGTGGGTTGAGCTGCAGGAGGTGTAGGATAGCCCTTTGTTTCCTAGTGATTCATGAAATTTTTCTCTAAACACTGCTTTAATAAGCTCCTGTGTTAAAATGGCACTAAGATAAGAGACAAATTCACAGAAGCTGTTGGTGCAACCTTTTAGAAAATAATCCTCCATTTCCATTTTTTCTAGAAAAAATGGAATTCATTCAGATGATCTCTTCCTTGCGTCTTGCTTTAATTATATGCAGCATAGATATTTTAAACTCATCCTTGTTAAACCTCTCTGCTAAACTATACTAGCACATTTGGAATGCATTGGGAACTTCACAATTTATTTGAAGGAAATGTGAATATCTTATCCTCTCTTTACCTCACTAAAATTTGAATATTTTTCACATGGGTTCACAGATAAAGGTCTTTTGCCTAAACTGAGAGTACAGTAACCAGGTTTTTTAAAGATATATGTAAGGAAGGGGAGCTTTTTTAAAAATCCACCTCAGGCTAGGTTCAATGGGTGGACAATGCTGCAGGGAACTAACAGACTGGAGAATCCATACCGCTGTTTATGCATTTATTCAGTGCTGTTTACTTTGAGGAAGTAACAAGGATGGTGAAATTTCATTTGTTTTCCTGTATCTATTCTCTGTAGCTGTAAAACAAAAACTAGGGCTGGATCTAGACATCAAAAAAGTGTTTCAGTTAAACGGGTTGTAAACTTAATAAAGGGAAATCATATTGACGAAAGAGGGGATTCTACATCACCATCTGATGTCACAGTGTTATAACGCATATAAAGCGTTTTTTCTTTACAAATGTGGCTGAGTCTTAGGAATGGCTGTATGCTTAAGATGTACTAATGCCAGGGTCTGAAGCCAAAAGGAGACAAGAGAAATGTGTTTTGCTTTTGTAATTTGGCTAAAGAATAAAAGTAGAATTACTAAAGTTCGAGATTGGCTGCATTATTATCAAATAAGGGAGGTTTTTAACTTAGATAAAAAGATTGGTTTCCAGGAAAAAATCTAAACTGGAAACGGAATTGTTAGAACCTAAAACTAAAAATCTGTCAAGAATGTATAATCTGCTGCAGAAATGGAATACACAGGATGAAATGGTTAAATCTGCTATGATTAAATGGGCGCAAGATGTTGGGCATAATATCATGTTTGCTGACTGGGAACGGTTATGGACCACAGGTATGAAATTTACGGCTTGTAACGCCTTAAGAGAAAATATAATGAAAATGATTTACAGGTGGTACTTAACCCCAGTCAAGCTAGCAAAAATTTATCATCTGCCTGATAATAAATGTTGGAAATGTAAAGAAAATGAAGGTACTTTTTTTCACCTTTGGTGGACGTGCCCAAAGATCAAGGCCTTCTGGGAAATGATATATAATGAACTAAAAAAGGTATTGAAATATACTTTCTTGAAGAAACCAGAGGCCTTCCTCTTGGGCATGGTCGGCCAATTGGTGCGAAGGGAAGACAGGAATTTTTTTATGTATGCGACGGCAGCGGCAAGAATACTTATTGGGAAATACTGGAAGACACAAGAATTGCCCACCCGAGAAGAATGGCAGAGAAAAGTGATAGACTATATGGAACTGGCTGAGATGACCGGCAGAATTCGAGATCAGGAAGAAGGGTCGACGGAAGAAGATTGGAAAAAATTTAAAATATATCTTCAGAAATACTGTAATATAAAAGAATGTTAGAAAAGGTTGGAGAAGAATATTAGACCGTATTGGCAGACAGAGTATAATGGAATAAGTAAAGATGAAGTGTAAAATAAAGATAGAGGAGAATTAAATACTTTCGAATGTTAAAATAAGTAAATGAAAAGAAGGTTAGAAGGATTTGCTGGAGATACAATTCAAATTAGAATACAAAGCAGAGAGGTGAGAGGAAGTCACGGAAATAAGTAAATGGGAAGACGGTTTTAATGGTTTAATTTATTTTTTGTTACTTTTTTATTGTGATTTTTTGTCTTTTGTATTTTTCTTTGTACTGTTCCTTTTTTTTGTAAGATGTATGTGATTTGTTTTTCTTTTTCTACTTTTTTCTTTTTCTGTAATCTTAAAATTGGAATAAATATTCTTAAAAAAAAAGAAAAGAATAAAAGTAGAATTCCCTGGATATTTAGATCGGCTTTGGGGCAAGCATTCTTTGGTAAGAGAGCTCCAGCAGAGATTTAAAATCACAAAACATGCCACAAAGTAAAGCATGTAAATAGAGGTTGTTAGACCTCTAAAACATTCCCTTCTAAGCCACTTCCAAAGTTACCCATTTCCCTTAGTATAAAAAGAGACCACACTTTTGCTAAGTTAAAAATGATTTACTTACAAACTCTTCAATGGTCAGATTCATGTGCTTTCCCATACAGCAGCAAAAAAACAAAACAAAAAACAAAACAAGCAGTACAACTTAGTTTCAAAAAAGGTTAGAGTTTCTAAATTATTTGTTTAGAAACACAAAGATGGCTTGCTAAAGTCACATAGCCTAAGCTTGGAGCAACCAGCCCAGACATCCCTCCTTTTCTGGTTCACATGGTAGAAGAAAATAGAACAAAGGGTTTGGTAATCCCTCCTCCCAAGTTGAGGACTTAGTGTGACTTAGCTAAGCCTGGCAGGACAGCTCACTCTATAGTCTTAACCCCTTCTTGCATTAATGAGAGGTAAGCATGTTGATTATATGAGACTGATTTATCCCACAAAATGTGGAAAGAGAAGCGGACCTCAAGTATAATGATAAAGGTGGTGTCATTGAGAACAGGAGGGCTGAGATGTGTAGAAGACTGGATATTCATGATAATTAGTGTTCTGTATGATTAATCTTCATTTCCATTCATCTATTCCTCCTTCCTGCCTCCCCTGATTGCATCATATGATTCCTGCACATACTTGCCCCTTCCCCTGAAAACACAGCACTTCAAGTCACCTTGTATTTGGTGGATGGATTTTCTTGACATGCCGATAGGCTTCATCTGCACACTATACATTTCAAGCAGTATCATACCACTTTAAATAGCCATGATTTCTGCCAAAGAATCCCGGGAAGTATAATTTGTTAAAGGGGGAGGGGTGAGAGATGTTAGTAGGCCCCTATTCCCATCACACAGCTAGAATGGTTTAACAAACTCTCTTTTCAGGGAGCTCTGGGAATTCAGCATCATCAACAAACTCCGCATCTCAGTGTTCTTTGGGGGAAGCCATGGCTGTTTAAAGTGGTATAAGACTCCTTTAAATGTACAGTGCAGATGCAGGGCTTAGCCATGGTAAAAAAACAAACATACGGTGGTACCTTGGGTTACATATGCTTCAGGTTACATACGCTTCAGGTTACAGACTCCGCTAACCCAGAAATAGTACCTCAGGTTAAGAACTTTGTTTCAGGATGAGAACAGAAATCGTGCTCCGGCAGCGCAGGAGCAGCAGGAGGCCCCATTAGCTAAAGTGGTGCTTCAGGTTAAGAACAGTTTCAGGTTAAGAACGGACCTCCGGAACGAATTAAGTACTTAACCCGAGGTACCACTGTACACATATTTCCCAGTTGTTTCAGGAGCAACTGTGTGGTGTAGTGCTTAAGAGCAGAAGACTCGCAATCTGGTGAACCGGGTTCGCGTCCCCGCTCCTCCACATGCAGCTGCTGGGTGACCTTGGGCTAGTCACACTTCTCTGAAGTCTCTCAGCCTCATCCACCTCACAGAGTGTTTGTTGTGGGGGAGGAAGGGAAAAGGAGATTGTTAGCCACTTTGAGACTCCTTAGGGTAGTGATAAAGCGGGATATCAAATCCAAGCTCTTCATCTGTAAAACAATAAAGCCTTTGTTGTTTTCTCATTATTGTTCTAATCTTTAAGCTGCTCTTGCTGTTGCTCATCCTTTCATTTCATTGGTGCATCACTTTGCACTGGTACATCACTTTGAGTATCAATCTCTATAACAAGTGAGCAAGCAAATGACTGCTCTACCTTATAAACAAAGCAATGTGGTCTACAGTCATAATAAAAGTTAATACATAGACATAATGTAGACAGGAATATGGTCCAGTGAGTCATGATACAAGGTAACAAATCATTGTGCCTATTTAGATGGGGGAAAAGCTTTAGCAAAACTAAAAGGTTCCAAAGGTTCCAATGTGTGGTTTGCAACACTGATTTACACTTCAGCTGATATTACCTAAGTGCACTGGTTTAGGTTCCCATGAGTATTATCTATCAAAGTAAATGTTTCAGTTTCCATGCTTCTGCACTTCCCTTTTCAAAAACTATTTGCAAAATAAATACATTTTGCGGTCATAAATAGTGACATGATGTGTGGGCCTATCTCTAAAGTTCTGTCTAAGCATAACACAGTAACTAGAGACCCCATTTGGCTCCTCAACAAGTAAATCTCATTTGCAGGTCTTGTGCCAGGTGCCAAACATTATGCCCCCTGTTTGCACTCAACTTAACTTCCCCATACTTGACTCCCACAAACAACCTCAATTGCTTCTTATGAGGGATGTATGCCTGGAGAGTTTAATATGAAAATGAATGACAGCATGATGGACATATAGAGGACTGAAACAAAAGGTGGTAGCTCTATGAGATGGATTCTTCTTCAGCTCAGAGGAGGTTTGTGAAACTCACCTTGATTTTGAGATGGGTTTTCCAAAATTGACCTTCCAAAATTAGTTTTCAGTGCCTAGATACGAATAACTTTGCTAGCATTGGTATCTGGAAAGGGTAAATAATCTACCCCATCCCCAGGAAAATATGTTCCATCTAGAATCACCACTAGGTTCTTTTCTGTGTCCTAAAGCTTTGAGATGACACTGTCGTGGATAAAGCAGTCAGAATGCTGTGAGCACAGCCTTCTCACCTTAGTCCTCCTGTAGTCATTTGAACAAGAGAGTTACATATTGTGAATGTCCTTATTGACATCACTGCTTTTGACCATCACACATTTGTGTGAGGAGCTGGAGTCACATGCAGTGATGGGCTCTGGCATAAAGACCACCCTTATACAAAGACCTGCCTTATACACACAGGATACAACTGAGACATAAAATGGTGCACAGGAATAGACTCATCCTCCTTGGCATCTAGTTTGCTAGGTGGAAGTATTTTTTAGTATGAATGAGTATTTAATTAGTTGAGTCCCCAAATGCACTCTGAAATGGCAAAGTCCTGGTTCAATGCATGCAGGATGAATGCATTTAAACATGAGTTTTCTCCAGTTGGGGGTTCATTGGACAGAAGCATACACTTACTTTGCAATCCTTAACATGTCTACTCAGAATAAAGTTTCATATATTTATAGTGGTGTGAATAACCTTATATTATTTTTCAGAGCTGTAGCACTAGTTCCACAGGATTCGCTTAAAACCTGTTCTGTGATATCTTAAAAAAAAAAAAAAAATTGGGGGGAGGGGGAAGAAGGAGATTACATATAGTACTTGCAATTAATGCAGTCAGCAGACCCTCTGGGGAAAGACCTTATCCCTTCTGTGTGTTGCTAGATAATGATAAACAGTAGCAAAAGTCAGACTTCGGTTGCAGTTGGCATCAGTGTTTAATTTAACATTAATCACACCATGATCTGATTTTTATTACCAGATCAAGCTGCAGAGGTACAAATAAACGTTTGAAGGAAAGAATCATGGACTTTCACATCTGGAACTTTAAACACTAGAAATGTAGCCTGCTACTATGAATACTCAATAATTTACCTGTTACTTAGATAATGTGTTGACATTATAGTAAGTGACTTTCTGTGATAGCATTTCTCTGATCAGTAAATAAAATTCATAGTGCAGCAGGCTGCTGCTTCATGTAGACTTTGTGAAAGAACATTTTATGGCTCTGTTTTAAATCAACAAGTCTGTCCAATTTAACCATCAGTCTAAATCAAAGTTTCCATCTCCTTAGTTTTTCAGATAAATCTAATGACACAAAATAAACCCAACCATGCTCTAAATTGGTGACTAAGAGTACTGCTTAATCATATTACTAACTGCTTCCACCTTTAAAATTGGTCCAGTTATTGTTACTATTTTTAAAAGAACATTTAGCAAAAAATGTGCATTGTTGGCTGTGGTTCTGCTGTTCAGAATTCCTTTGGCTACTGTCCTTTAACAAAATGAGAGGCACATGTCATCAGCAACACTTTCTCCTCCTGCTTAATACAGCATTCACCAATTAATCATGGTTTGCTGTCAAGCACCTACATGATTCACAACAAGAGGAGTGGAAGAGTGGGAGGCCCTGTGAATAAATAAAAGGTGACACAGAGGGTTCATATACAAACAACTGCTGTATCAGAACATCTGCTAGGAAAGAGAATTGGAACAGTAAGCAGGCTTTCCAAAAATTAAGAAAAAATGCCTTAATTGCATTTACTTTTTATGATAAGGGGGTACTTCACAAACACCAACTGCTGCAAGCATTATCTTTCTCCCTGTTGCCTTGTTTGATTGTATGTGTATGTTAAAATCAACACTGCTTTCATTTACATTGGCATATAACTTCACTGGTAGAGAAGAGCTAGAGGAGAGTTTGCGGAAAACCCAACCAGGATAAGCAGAATAATTTGATGTTTCTAGAGTTATATAAAACATTGCATAAGTAAACAAAACAGGATGTGTAGGGAAGAGTTTGATGGATCTGGAGGAAGCAACATTAGCTAGAAGCATGTGCTTTAATGAGCGATCAATAACAATTTTTTCTCACCATTTCATCAACCAGGAAGCTGACCCTTCACACTCGCCAACCTTTCTAAGAAAGTGGCAGGAAGTGGTGCTCAGGTCTAAACCACAGCAAAGAGCCTCTCTCCAGCTTAATTGCATCTATGGAAATTATGTTCCACGCAAAGAAAAATCTGCTCATTCTGGCTAATGTGCAGTGTTATTATTTTTCATGTCCAGTATCAGCATTGTTTCCTAATTTACATGCAGCTAATTTTAGTCTACTTAAAATTCAGTGGTTTGCCTGCAGAAAGACTGTAGCGTTCTTGGAAAATCATACAAAAAAAGGGAAGTCATTTCTGAATTTTTGCATAGAGTTCACCATGGGTCTTTCTTGACCCCCCTGACACCCTGGAGAGTTTCATAAAGACTTCAATGAGAGGAGATTTTCTATTTCTTTTTCTGCTTCCAATTGCAACAAAAAAGTCCTAGGGTTATTACAGTGAGAAAGACCTTTCTTTCTCAAACCACAAATACTGTAGCAGTGCGCTTTCAACTCTAGCTTCCTTTGGTCTTGCACATTTGAGGCAGATCTTTAATGACATTCTAATGCAGTTTATTGCATTTAATTATTTTTATGGCTAGAAGAACTGTAATTTGCCCTGCTGCGTTCTTTGTTTAGGCCACTTCTGACCTTCACTTTGAAATTTCTCAGTTAAAGCTGTTCTTGTATTTTAATCTATAGCAAGATGGGAAGGAAAAATGAAATGAAAAGTTCTTCTTGCCTCTAGAGAAGACGAGATATATAATAATTAAACAGAAACCTTGGTTTCCTTTTTTTTCAAAAAAACGGTTTGTATGCCAACCCCCCCCCCCCCATTGCAACATAAGCTGTCACTGCTAACACTAAAATGACTGGTTTTTGCGCATCGAGGTCCCCAAGACACCCCTCCAAAGAAAAAACACAATTGACACTTAATTTTTGTTTAAGGTTTTTGGCATAATTTTGGCCACAACTTTATTCAAATACAGCAATGTGAGTGGTTGCTTAGGCATTGGTAGCACTAACTGACCCTGCACGGGGACAGCTCTGACATTCGCACCCCCCGCGAAGTCAGGAAGGGTAAGTCACCTGGGGAGAGAGACGGGACTGGGAACCATGCCTCACCTCTCCCCAGCATGCTCCCAGGGGCTTGCGTGGCCCTAGCCCCTTGCCAGGGGGTTTCGGACAAAAGCATGGGGGAGCCCCGGGGTTCCT
The DNA here is from genome assembly GCF_964106645.2 of Podarcis pityusensis. Taxonomy (NCBI): domain Eukaryota; kingdom Metazoa; phylum Chordata; class Lepidosauria; order Squamata; family Lacertidae; genus Podarcis; species Podarcis pityusensis. Next base: position 54,201,732 of record NC_138031.1, on the reverse strand, counting down.
TTAATGGTAAAACCCTTCAGCAGCAGCAGCAGCATTTTGGAGGGGCAGGCACAGCCGAATCCATACCCCTCCACCAGCAGCAGCATTTTGGGGGGCAGGCGCAGCCGAATCCATACCCCCCAGCAACCAATTCCAGACCAATGCCTAACCACAAACCTTACAAGTTGTGACGATTTGCTACGCGGTAGGCAAAAACCAAGTGGCACACACTAATCAGCCAAATGGCAAAATTCCTACCGGGCCCCTGCCCCAAAGCAGACGACCCCATGACAGGCAATAGCAAGGTCAAGCAAATAGCCTAACATTAGGGAAGGGAGAGCGGGTGATCCGAAGCATGCAGTGAAAGAGGACGTCCGTTGCTGCGTGCCTTGTATTTAACAAATAGGGCTGTCAATCACTAATTGGCAACATCTAAATTTCCCCAGTAACAGCCCGCCCCTGCTTACAGGATGGCCAAACCATTTGCCTAGTAACAGTGAGGTGTCTTGTCAGCCCCGCCCGCAACCTGTGCTCTCCATGAGGGAGAACACACTTTATGCAAATTAAATAAAAACAGGCTCCCAGGGATGAATTAAAAGAGATTTGAGTTAAATGTTGCACAACCGGCTTGCACACCTTCTTTATATTCATAAGATACATTGTCCTGTGCTAGCAATAGGGAGATTCACCCACAACTATTCAGAACTGGATTCACCAAACCAAACCTCCCATTCACAATACAAGAAGTGGGTTAATCATAGTTTTATTCATGACTCTGTCCCTCCCTTGAGACTTCAGACCTAATGTGAACATATATAGCTCTCTCTCTCTCAAGTACCTGCAATGTATTTACATACAAATACATGCTAAATTCGAAATGGTGCAGAAGACTGTGGTCTGACTTGAAACCACTGAATTGAGATCTAGAGATTGTTGACTCAGAAATTGAAGCATATGCGCACACATGTACACACACACACACACACACACACACACACAAAGAGAGACGGGGGGGGGAGAGATGTTTAGAAAGCCAGCAATAAAAGTGTTTTCCAGAATCATTGCCTATTTAGGCTTTGGATCTACTATCAGCTTTGCGCCTTTTGTTTACTGAGGCATGCTTCATTTATTTTCAAGCTGCTTTAGTTTCACTGAGAATCACAAAGCAGTGTTTGAAAGCCAAATGTTTTCTGTCATAATGAGATTTGGCTTTTAAAGGGAAAATCACCTCCCAGAGGCAAAAAAATAAAAAAATAAAAAGTATTTAAAAATGAGACTCTTTCTTCCCTTGAGTAAAACGAGGGTGGCAAATCAACCATTATATACTTGAATGAAGCTAATAGGCATTCAAGCATGGCAGCATTTGACAGATAAAAATACGAGGCAGCCAGCCACATTCTGGTGCTTCAGAGAAAAGCACACATTCTGATGTGGCACCACACAGCCAGGTTGTACACAAGCCCCATGGGAACGTTTGCCCTTCTCTGCTAATGAGATACCCATTGAATGTCTTTCACTGCTTGGGTCACTGGTCTTTCATTGGATCGTCTAACAGTTTACATCTAGGGAGGGAGGTTACTTCAGAGTCCCCGTGTAGGATCTTTTTACATTGTTTCAGTACAGGTGTCTGCAGGAAATAACTGCAGAAATAACACAAAGCAGAATCAACATTTGTGGGATACACACATAGGAAGGATTCAGCTATTGGAATCAAGGCCAGCTCAAGACATTTTGCTATCTGAAGTGAAGGATAAGGGTCACATCCACATGATACACATTTAAAACACATGGCTTCCCCCAAAGAACCCTGGGAAGTGCAGTTCACCCATCAAGCGGCTTCAGTTTTCAGCACCTTGGTGCATTGGCTCTAATTCAGAAAAATAAGCTGATAATGCAAAAATTCAGGGAAATATGTATAAGGATTTTTTAAAAGAAATGTCTCTGATTAACACTCTGCCCAGCCCAAGTGCCTTTGAGCAAACACCAAGATGATTTTTGGGTGAAAATCCAGGGTCAACAGGCTTTTTTGAACAATTGCAAGTCAGTAATTTCTGGAGGAGCTACACCAATATCCCATCCTCCTGCCAATTGGAATTTCATAGAAATGAATAGAATGTAAGGGATTTCTTCATAACAGAAACTTCTAGGGTGAAATCTTAATGTGAGCATTTTATTATCTCTCAGGTTTTAGTATCAGAAGTGTATCAGCTCAATAAGAAGTTGTGGTAAATATCAAAATCTTCATCACCCAGAACATATTTCCTTAGATCAGGCATAGGCAAACTCAGCCCTCTAGACATTTTGGGACTACAACTCCCATCATCCCTAGCTAAAAGTAACAGTGATCAGGGATGATGGGAGTTGTAGCCCTAAAACATCCAGAGGGCTGAGTTTGCCTATGCCTGCCTTAGATAATTAGAACTTATTTATTTATTTAATAAAACTTACAGACTTCTGATTTAAAATGGTTGCACCAATTGCCAGTTCATTTCTTGGCCCAATTCAATATGTTCGCATAAGTCAGGGGTCAGCAAACCATGGCCTGTAGGCCGGATCCAGCCCAATTGCCCTCTGGATCCTGCCCACGAATGGTTCTGCAATCACTGCTTGGATCGGCGCAATTGCCATTTTTCCGCAAAAAAAAATTCGAACGCCATTTTTTTGCAATTCTCACCCCCCCACACACATCTCCCAGCATGCCCCGAGGCTGCTCATACTTCCGTGATGCTGGCCAATCCGAAGCCTTAGCAACCTCAGACCTCCGCTCCATTGGCCGGTTTGATGCGAGCCAGAGGCCAAAGGCAACCGTTCTCGAGACTTGCTGCTCCAATCAGGACGAGGCGCAGGGCAGGGCACCTTGTTGATGTCTAGCTCTGAGAAGGGAGGAGGAGAAGTGAAGGGGTGGGAAGAAACGGGAGCAGAGAGCCTGCGAGGAGGGAGGAGGAAGAGGAGGAGGACTCTTCTGTGCTGCTCGGTGGTAGCACGTTAGGGGTAGGGGCCCTTCCTGGCGGGGTGGCTGCGGCCCCTCCACGCAAGCCAAGACTCAGCACTGGCGGGGCGCCCCCTCCCCAGCCTATCCCAGCCCCCTCCATCTGAGCATGGTGAGTGGAGGTATCTCACCCGCTCTGTCTCCGAGAGAAGGAGGGAGGGAGGGAAGGTGTGTGCGTGTGTGCATGTGAGGGGGGGGTGTCCAGCCCACCACAAGTTCTGAGGGACAGTGAACCGGCCCCCCACAGAAAAAGTTTGCTGACCCCTGACATAAGTGTTTAAAGTCCTAAATGGCTCAGGCCTAAAATACCTAAAATACAGACCCCTGATGTGCCAAGGTCAGCAGAGGTGGGTCTCTTGGTTGTTCCACCACTCTTTGAAGTTTGGCAGTGGTGGTCCATGGAAGACATTCTCTGTAGCAGCATTCTCTGGAGGAACCCCTAAGTTTTGGAACTCCCATCCCACAGAGATGTATCTTGCACCTTCATTATATAGCTTTTGGTGAATGCTGAACTTCTTTTTCCTGGCCTTTGACACTTGAGATGTATAGCTTTAGGACCTGCCATATTTCTGTATTTTAAAGTTATCTAAAACTGTTTGTAACATTGTGCAATGCTGTGTTTTAATGTTAATGAAGGGTGGGTAATAAATTGCAGCAACAATATTATTTGTCTATCATAAAGGAGTAAGGATTTAAGAGATAATTCACAGAAATGATTTAAGTGAAGCCCTATATATCTTATCACATATTTTCAATACCTCAGTCTGCATTGCACATAAACAAACCTTAAATGATGTAGTTTGGTGGAAATGAAAGCAGAGAGTGTTATAGAATAAAATAAAATAAAATACTTGAACCCAAGTTACAAAGAAACTGAATTTGAAAATGCTGAAGGACACACTCTGTTCATATAATCTTTACAACGATATTTTACTATGATCAAACGAAACATAGCAAGGCTATTCTATAACCAAAGAGCACAAAGGAAGTGTCATTTAAAACACACATACATACACACACACCACAGAAAAGTAGTATGAGGCCCTCTTATGCCTGAGTCACCTGTAAATAGGTCAATAATTTGCAAGAAGAAAGAATGTAATACACTGACATTCTGACTATCCAATTAAGATAAGCTCCATTAATGCATCTCATCAGAGCAACATTGGTCCTTGAGGTGAATTAATAAAGTTAACAATGATACCATTTGAGGTCCTCCACTGGCTAGAAGTGTTTGTTCACTGCCATCTATTGAATTTAAAAAGGAGGATTCTACAGTATATGGTTGTGGAAGAAAGTGTGCCATAAAACTTGTTCATGCATAAAATATTGTATATTTGCATTGCTTTGTAGGAAAACACTGCACATTCCTCAATGCAGAAAATTTATACTTTTGTTTTGCATCACACTGAACATGTGTAATGTGCATATAATTAAATACATTATAACAGAAAAAGATTCGTGCTTTTATAGTGATATTAAAATTAATGGCAAATATGTTCACTCTAGCTTGTGATGTAGAGAAATTTCAAAGCTAGCAAGTTATAGTGTTACATTAAAGCACAGTAAGAGGCTTTGTTAATCACGAGAGATAAAATGGTTCCAAATTTTTCCCCATTAAAAAGAAAGCGACAAATTATATGGAGGTAAACCATGGTTTCATTCTCAGCTTTGTTTCAGCCAATTGTGGGTATGGCTCAACATATAATCTGAGGATGGACAACTTTTGGTCCTCCAGAATGTTGCTGGCCTATAACTCTCACTATCCCTCATCTTTGGCCATGCTGGTTGGCACAAATGAGAGCTGGAGTCCAGCAACATCTGGAAAGCCACAGGTTTCCCACTGCCAGTATAATTAAACTGGTCTGTTGCCCTGAGCAGCAGAAGTAACAAGGGTAGGCTTGACTCCCCTCCCCCCCTTAATTAGCAGCTTTGTCTGGAGATATTAGGAAATGATCATACTGATCTCCCTGCCACAGGAAGTCTCACCTCCTGCTTTCAGGAAGTGAAACTTCTTTTGAGAGCACAGAAGCAAGCCAGGCTGTTCTTTATACTGGTCATCTTATAACCTTGCATATAATACCTGTCAAACCTGAAGCAGTCCAGTCTGACCTATCTCACTGCTCCCTGCAAGACCAGCTCAATACCTGAATGGAGTGGCTCAAAATAAAGGATTCTGGGGGGAAATACTTGAAAGCTACTATTTGAGCACCAATTTCCCATTTTTCCTATATTAAGGAATATCCCTCCACATTTCTACATAAGTTGGCATTAAAAATGTTCCCATGGAAATTTAGTGATGAAAAAATTCAGCACCATTTTAGAGCAAGTTTCCCCAATAATATAATTCATCTCTGTATGTTATTTTTACTGATATAACTTTACCTCATTACATGCATCTTTGTGCGCCTTACTTGGTTGCAAAATTTGGAGAAGTGCCCATTTTCCAGGATGCCGGCATTTTAGTTCGCATATTGTTTCAGTTGTGAATTAAGTAGCTTTGCTTTTAAATGTGAACTGAATCAAATTTCTCCCCCATTGATACCCAATGGATAAACTTCTGAAGAGTGTTACAGGTTTCAGCATAATCCAGAACCAAAAATTGGTAATGTTTTAAGAGTAGAATCACATGGTTTCAGCCATCTCCCTTGCTTCCTTGATATTTTCTTGAGCTAGTTACCAATGAGGATTCATTTCATAGAATCATAGAGCTGGAAGAGACCACAAGGGCCATCGAGTCCAACCCCCTGCCAAGCAGGAAACACCATCAGAGCACTCCTGACATATGGTTGTCAAGCCTCTGCTTAAAGACCTCCAGAGAAGGAGACTCCACCACACTCCTTGGCAGCAAATTCCACTGTCGAACAGCTCTTACTGTCAGGAATTTACTTACTTACTTACTTACTTACTTACTTACAACTTACAGTATTTATAGCCCACTCTCAACTGAGTATTTTCAATTTCATATTGGAGAAACAAAGTAATAAAATAAGCACTGGGGGGGGGGGGATGTACAAAAATTGCCAAAGTCACACAAGCAGGTCCAGTAAAATACAAACTAATAATTCTGTCATAAGGCACAAATCCAAAATTACAAGGACAGAAATTATTATTTTTTAAATTTAACACCTAGATAAAACAAACAAGCACAAGGCAATCAAATAGATTAAAAAACCAATGGTCTTAGCAACCGTTCTCACCCCATTCTTCACTTATGGTGGCCCTCATATTCATTCTCCATGTCCCACACAAAGAGGACCTCTATGTAACACCGCCTGCCACCACTTAAAAACCTATCCAGGCTCTCACTCAGAGTGGTATGAATTGTTGCCCTAAAACATTCACAGCAAGAAACTGCCCCATCTTGTCCACAGTTACAACAGAAAAACACAGAGCTGGCAATAAGCCACAGCTTGTGTTTGTCTCCCTTTCCAAGTCCTGGGGGAGCTCACAGGACACAAGGTCAAAAGGGCTGCCAGGTAGAGATGGATCTGCTGGCCTCCCATAACTCTTCTTACTAGCTAGCAGAAACAACATTCAGGATCCTCCAGGCTCAGGAGGAAGGGTCCTTAAATAGCTTAGATAGCCCAGGAACTGAACAACTCCCAGAACCTTTAAAATTATTCTTTTGGAGTTTTTTGCACAGCTTTCTCTAAACCATGCTTAGACAACTGAGGGGGGGGGGAGTGGGGAAGGAGGAAGTATTCAAAAGTACATTTTAAAAAGAGATGTGTGCGTGTTATCAGCAGCAAGAATGAAATGAAATAGGTGGTTGAGTCTGAAGCCCACATAGAAACAATGCTTACAGTGGAAAAATAAATTGATCTTAAAGTGCATTTTCTTGACTGTGATGACATAATAGATGAGATTCCATTTATGGCATATTAGAGAAAGTACAGCTAGCTTACCACTACGGTCAAGTTCTCTCAGTGGAGATTAACTGCAAATAAATTAGTGCCTATGACTGTGGAATAAATAGTTCCTGCCCAGTACAGAATTGCATCCTCGGTTTCCTGAATGTTTTCCTCCTGGATATTAGAACCTGATCTGAAATGCACAATATCATCCTGAGCCATATGTCCTATAAAAAGGAATCTATAACTGCAATCAAACAAATTTGCTCTACTGAACAAAACAAACTGAGTGCTTCAGGTGCTTTTGAAATCAATATCTTTCTGCCCTATTTTAATACCAGTTTAATTTATCAAGGCAGAACCTTTTCCCTCCCCAATACTTTAATGAGGAGCTCATTATTTCAATTAAAATGATATTATTTCAAGAAATGTAAAAGCCACAAAGGTATATAAATTAATGAATCAATAACTATTGCATTACTAAGGGCACAAACCTATGGCAAGATTTGACAGGATTAGCAATTTAGGATCTTTGGCTTAGCTGCCTGAGTCCCAACTCATTCCTGGGTAACTAGGTGGGTTTTTAACTTGCAATCAGACCTAAGTACAAATACTTGTCTACTTTGGTTCTTAGTTCAATGTGAAGCTTTGTGATGGCTGCTTTTAAGAAGCCTATACATACACCACCCCATGAAATCACATGCAATGATTATCCCACTATGGGCTAAAAGGAGAGCCCTTCAGCTCTACAAAGTAGCAACTTTAATCAACTGACCTTCATGGAAAATGTGGCACACATGTCAGATGCTGATGACACACAAAATGATCATAGAAAGTCACATCATTGGTCCATCTAACTCCATGTTTTCAACACTGAGTGGTAGTAGATATCCAACTCTCTCTCTCCTCCCTGCCTATAATTGCTGGGGACTGAACCTAGTACCCTTTGCAGGCAAAACATGTACTCTACCAATTGCCATCACCTTCAAAGCCAGTTTTCCAGAGGCAATGGTGAAAGACATCAAGGCAATTCTTATTTTACATTTTCGAATTATGAAGATTTAAATAGTCCTGAATGGCTGACTCTCACCTTGGTCAACTGAATCAACCAATCCAAGCTGTGTGACCTTCATTTGTTGATATTCTGCTGGCAACCACCATCACTGAGCCAGGACTTCCATGTCCTAACCTTTTCAGTTTCAGCTCTTGTACTCCCCTGCACATGTTTTCTTGAACTTCAGCACAGTTCCCCCTCCTTCTGACTTAAGTAATAAATCCTTAATGTCATCCAAAAATAGAGTTGCCACAGATTCCTGCTATACTGTCCATTGTTCCACCTCCTCAGACTGTAGGACTTCAGTTTTTGTACTTCGGTATATTATTATGGCAGGAAGTTCCCAAAATTCCTATTTCTTAACCTGCCCTTGATCTAGACAAAATGGACTGAAGAACTCATAGCCTATATTAATCTCAAAATCATTGCCAGAGATTACTTACCTATTGAGTTGTAGACTGGCTTTGACCTTGAAATTATGCTATCCGGAGACCACTCTATAAAATACATGCAACCATTGAAGTATAATGCATTGTTTTAAGATGGAATTGTACAAGCACCTTTAATAAACCTAGATAGCACATTCTAATAGCCTTTTTAAAGGTTTTGTGGTCTTCTGCCAGCCATGTAATTTCCATTCTAGTCATTGCACTACAATGCACATTGGATTAAGTTCAAAGTTTCATTTTAAATTAGAACAAGAACATGATTAACAAGTCACTTTACTATAGATACAGTCTCGCTTCCTACAAAAGAAAAGATCAAATTAGAAGTCTCTTTTGTTATTACTGTAACATAATAATTTGGTTCCCCCTTACAAATTCACATCTATCACACTGGCTTTTTGCCAGACTTGTTCAGATTTCAACTCCTGAGGGGAGGAACAAAAGACTTTAAGAACTAGGGTTGCCAACTTCATTTCTGCCAGAGAACAGAGAACATTGGTCACTGTAAGAACAGGGTGCAGGACTTGGTAGGCAGTGTTATTAGGTTATGTTCCTAATCCTTCATAGCTTATCTCCAGGGTAAGAAAAGGTTTCGTTTAATTTCTTTTGACCAGCTGATAGATAATATTGAAATGAATGTGTACTATCTACATACATCAGGGGTGATGAACATATCCAGGCAGCATGGCCAATGACTGGAGATGATTGGAGCTGTAGTCCAACATCAGCTATTTGTATTTATTGCTATTTGTATTGAACATTTTATACCATTTTACATAAGCTACATTTTTGATTAAGTTCTATGATATATATCTTGTTAAATAAATCTAAGGTAGCTTTCTCCAATCCGGTGCCCTCCAGATTTTGTTGGACTGCAATTCTCATCAGCCCCAGCCAGCATAACCAATGATCAAGGATGATGCTAGCTGTGGTTCAATGACATCTGGTGTAGGGGTCAGATGGGATTACCATGAGGAATTATAAAATATACATCAAGCCATCGTGTCCACGATGAAAGCATTGTGTTGACTGGGTTTGATATATTGACGATAATTTCTGATTAAATCCCATAAGATTCTACATTCATGCCCTTTTCATGCCCTTTTGACTCTACTGCCCATTTCTCTCTCCTCACGTCATGTACAGAGCAGTACACAGCAGTTGCTTCGCCAGGCAGGCATCCTGTGCCATAAAGATAGTGGGCAAGTTACTTTGATGTAGTTTTCTTATATCTTAAAATGTTAATCTTGGAGCCAGGAAACAGATCTCACACGAAGGTGGTAGTGATCTGGTCTTTCTGGCCATCCTTCTTATCATGTTTATTTCTCACCTCTGGGGTTGCCAGATGCACCCCTTTGTAGTTCTCAACTTATTGACTACCCCTTTGTAGTTCTCAACATATTTACCCCAAAATATATGCATGCTAATTAGTGTTGTAGTGTAACTTTTTCCCCACGTGGGGTTTGATGAAATGCTCAGAGGAAATATGATTGGTTCTTACGAGCACTGTGTAAAAGATTCTTTTGCTAATAAAATGGCCTGGTGAGGGGTGTGGTTTACGCACTTTCTCCGACAGCCTTGCTCGTCAAAGCCTCGTGTCTTGTTTTTAATCAGGGTCCAGTCCTTCCTTTACTTTGCGAACGCAACAATCTGGAGGTCAGAAGGTTTGTGAAGGCTAATCAGCAAGAGTCTGACTCCCAGTTGTTCAGACATTTGACAATAAGAAAAATGTGTCTTTTCCACTTTAAATAAGGCTGTTAAAGAAAATGTCGTGTAACCAGGACTTTACCTTTGCGTGAAGGTATTTGGAACTCACTTCAGTTCATTTCCAGTAAACAAAACAAATTCCAAGGCTCAGAATATGCTTGGGGGCATACTGTTCCTTACTTATGACCGTATGGCTATGGGTAGTAGATCTTAAGTTCCTAGTAAAAAACAAACCTATAATCTGTGCACACCTCATCCAAGGGGCCTCAGGTTCTTCCCACTTGTTCAAAATCAAGCCATTAATTCCATACAAAGGGAGGAATTCAACATCTCACACTTTTGATAGTTCCCTCAGTGCAAGCATTTCTGCTTGGCAGGTGGAACAATCTCACTTCTACTTCTGTCCACTGTTCTGGGGGCTCTCCTGATTCCCTAAAGTGGATTTGTGGGGCACATGGGGATATGTAGAGAGGAGAGGGAGGAAGCCCCATCACACTAGTGGGAGCCTGGCTTAGTGTAGTCCATGCCAAAGAAAGATAGGTAGGTAGATAGCTTAGGCAGGTAAGGCCAGGATAGTGTTGCCATTTTCTGAATTTGCTTCTAAATAGTTGTTTGTCTCTTGTTTATAACAAGAGATAAACTGATTTAAGGCTTGTTGTTTTTAAACATATTGAGTGGAATATAAATTTTATGAAATAAATAAACAAATAAATAAATAAATAACAGGGGCTACTTTCCCAAATATTCTTCCATCCACAAACTATTAAGATCAGGGATTCATTATGGAATCAGTGACTGACAACATGATACAGGTTAAGGATCTCATCTGCTTACAAACAGACATAAATATACCATGTTAAGAAAACGCATTTATTTTAACCACGAAGACCCACCAAAACATTTGGCCTACCAGTGTCTGAACAGTGGGGGCAACCTTCCTTTCCCTTGGTGTTTTATTCTTTCCCATAACTTATAACTAAAGATCCTGGATTGGGAATCTTGGGTATCACAAGTGGGGAGAATGCTATTTTGCCCAATTCTTGCATGCAAGCTGCCCATTGGCATCTAGATGGTGACTGAGAGACCAGGATGCTGGAACAGATTAGCCTTTGGTCTGATCCAGCAAGGCTCTTATTATGTTCTTATGTGCAGAACTCTGTAAACTATTATTATTATTATTATTATTATTATTATTATTATTATTATTATTTCCTCCCTGAAACATTTAAGTAAGCCATCACATTCTTTCCCCCTTCCCCTTGCCATATTTCTCTCCTCTCCATGATTCCCCCCGCCCAATTTTTCCAGCTTCTTAATTGTCTGCTAAGGGAAAAGAAAATGAGCACTGCCCTTTTGCATTCTTGGAGTAACCTTTTCTGCTTGAAAGTCTCCTGAAAGACACAACCACTTCTGCAGCAGGTGTAGTTTTAATGATGCTTTGATGCCATATGTCAAATCTCATCACTTGCTGTGAGGAGTGACATTTCTTTTGATAGCTCCTAGCAACAGCAATACAAATTGTTGGTGGTCACTTCACACTGTACAAATAGCTCCTGCAGCAAGTACATTTAATTTCAGGTTCATGCTAGATTGCACACTGTATAGACCCATGTCCTTGGCAGTTTAAAATAAGATGAACCTATTTCTTTAGAGGGGGAATCTTGTATTTTATATATGTATGTATGTGCATGTAACATACAGTATATATCTGTGATAACCCCACACAGGTAACCTGCCATAACACAGTGCCCAGAGAGTCACCAGTAATTACAATGCTGGTGTATTATTGAAGGATATATTCAATAGATAGGAATTTATGTTTCTTGCACCATCACACCATTTTTTTGGCACTGGAGCATGTAATTATATTGTAGCTTCACGATCTAAACCCTTTCTGAATATTGGAAATCAATGGTGCCTTTATCATCTACCAAAACCATAATAACTTTGGTTTCGCTGTAGATGGTGGGCATGCATTTCCAAGTAGATCTAGAAGGCTCAGCATGCAGGGGATACGCAACACCTCGGTAATGAGGATTTGTGCTTGTAAAGCACTTCAGCAGTAAATAATTCAGATTCAAAACGTTGCTGCAAGGAATGTAAAAACATAAAACTCTTGTTGTTTTTCTCCCCACACTACAGAAAACCAACTAATCAGCATACCTACTAATTAATTTGGGAGGCTGGGGCAGCATTCCACGTGTTCAACATTGGTGCTTCGTTATAGAGTCATAAAACGGTATTAAAATAATTCAGATCGAATAAGAAAACTGAAAAGAAAAAGATTAAATCAATTACATGTACATGCAAAGTTGCTTCACATTAGTCTCATCTGAACAATTGACCTTGCACAGCTTGGCTACTGGTATTGGAAAACAAAGGCAAAGAACCACCAGAGTATTTTGATCTGAGAATTTAGAGTGTTGATATCAGGGCTTGATAATTTATGAATCTTTCAATGACTGACTGAAGCATCAGGGAAACCTTTGCCCTGCTTAATGAAACTGAAAGAGCTTTCCTTCAAGAACACAGTAAAAATAGGGCCAATGGGGATGTCAACAAAGGAATTCCTATCAAGCAAGGCCTCTATCTGGCTGATTCAATAAAGATCTTTGGAATATTCAGGGCTTGTTTTTTAATGGCATCTGCCAAATATGGCCCATGAAATTTTGTTAATGGGTTAGAAAATGTTAATGGATATTAGGGCATACATATAGTTCCATTGTTGTTGTTTAGTCGTTTAGTCGTGTCCGACTCTTCGTGACCCCATGGACCAGAGCACGCCAGGCACTCCTGTCTTCCACTGCTTCCTGCAGTTTGATCAAACTCATGTTCATAGCTTCGAGGACACTGTCCAACCATCTCATCTTTTGTCGTCCCCTTCTCCTTGTGCCCTCCATCTTTCCCAACATCAGGGTCTTTTCCAGGGAGTCTTCTCATGAGGTGGCCAAAATATTGGAGCCTCAGCTTCAGGATCTGTCCTTCCAGTGAGCACTCAGGGCTGATTTCCTTCAGAATGGATAGGTTTGATCTTCTTGCAGTCCATGGGACTCTCAAGAGTCTCCTCCAGCACCATAATTCAAAAGCATCAATTCTTCGGCAGTCAGCCTTCTTTATGGTCCAGCTCTCACTTCCATACATCACTACTGGGAAAACCATAGCTTTAACTATACGGACCTTTGTTGGCAAGGTGATGTCTCTGCTTTTTAAGATGCTGTCTTGGTTTGTCATTGCTTTTTTCCCAAGAAGCAGGCGTCTTTTAATTTCGTGACTGCTGTCACCATCTGCAGTGATCATGGAACCCAAGAAAGTAAAATTTCTCATTGCCTCCATTTCTTCGCCTTCTATTTGCCAGGAGGTGATGGGACCAGTGGCCATGATCTTAGTTTTTTTGATGTTGAGCTTCAGACCATATTTTGCGCTCTCCTTTTTCACCCTCATTTAAAGGTTCTTTAATTCCTCCTCACTTTCTGCCATTAAGGTTGTGTCATCTGCATATCTGAGGTTGATTATATTTCTTCCAGCAATCTTAATTCCGGTTTGGGACTCATCCAGCCCAGCCTTTTACATGATGAATTCTGCATACAAGTTAAATAAGCAGGGAGACAATATACAGCCTTGTCATACTCCTTTCCCAATTTTGAACCAATCAGTTGTTCCATATCCAGTTCTAACTGTAGCTTCTTGTCCCACATAGAGATTTCTCAGGAGACAGATCAGGTGATCAGGCACTCCCATTTCTTTAAGAACTTGCCATAGTTTGCTGTGGTCGACACAGTCAAAGGCTTTTGCATAATCAATGAAGCAGAAATATATGTCTTTCTGGAACTCTTTAACTTTCTCCATAATCCAGCACATGTTTGCAATGATTTCAAATTCCTTCATATGGAGTTGTAACAAGTAAACTAGCAGAGGTATGTGTGGTAGAAGGAGAATGGGTGGGTGATTGGCTCCATGCCAGGCATGGTTTAAGTCTCATTGCTGGGAGAGGGTTGATGAGGATGATAAGGGACCATAAGAGCCAACTCCTAGAGGCCGAGGTTCCTTCTTCCCCTCCAGTAAAATATTTGAGGGGGGCGCTCCCCCAAGTTGATTGGCATTGCCATTAAAATGGTGTGTGCACACCACATGTTATGATCAATTATGTGGGATGGGACTTAGCTGTCCACCCAAATATTTTATTCAAATTAGCACCTTTTATCCTGTGGTCAGGCACAAAATGCTCACTGAACACCCATCCACCCACAGCTGGCAGAAAATTAATCTTATGATTAGCTGGAATGCAAGCAAATATGAATGGCAGATATATTATTATATGGGGGAGGGAGAAAAGTCTCTCTTTTTTCTTAATACAGTCCATTTTCTCTGATATGGCTTCTTACCCTATAGGTGAGCCAGGAAATTTATCAAATTAGGTGCATGATCTTGCTTAATGATTAGAGTGCTTATGAAAATTCAAGAGTCAGACCCTACCCAACCAATTCCCAAGTGCCCAATTCAGTATCATAGGATGGGCTTATACAATTATAGACTAGGATATGTGCATTTCCTTGTCATGTGAACTAACCAATTGAACATTGAACATTGAACTAAATAAGAGCTGATTATTTTCTCAACCTGCAGTTCTCCTTTGCTATTATTAGAGCTAAGCCAAATGATTGTGGGTTTTAGTTTTCACACCAACATTTACAATTTTAAAGTGGAAGCAAATTCTTGTCATACAGCTAAGTAAATTGTGCAAACCAAAAAGAAGAAGGCTCAAGACACATTCCTCTGCATTTTGGTTGAAATCCTGTGTAAAATCACCCCTTGCGAATCTAGCAGACTGTGCAGTTTGTATACTAGCCCTCAGGCTCACTGAAATTCACAAATCTTGGAAGGAAGAGATTGGTGCATCCCGTAGGCTTTTCTAAGCAAGCTCGGGCTTTGAGAAGCTAACTCACCTAAAAGACAGACTCTGTCTCTGTAAGCCTTTCCCATGACAATTATATCACAGGGCATCAGGACCCAATACCCAGAGATAGTGCTGACCCAGAGGATGATGGCACTCCTGTAGAAAATAGTGAGGGCCCATTAACAAGCCAGCCTGCTCCTCTGGGTAGTTAGAGCTAACTGTACTGTAGTCCTGCCAGCCTATATAAATCTCCAGTTAGAGGGAGGGCCTTGCTCCAACATCCTGCAGGTGCTGTGGATGCCTTGAACCCTGAAAGGAGCACTCCTGGGCTTCCCCTGAAAGCACTCAGCTCATAGAACAGGTCACTCACTTGAGGAAGAGCTTGCAGAGATTATATAAATGGACTTGTTTGAGTGAGATAGCTTCCCTGGCCACAGAGGGATTTTACAGTTCCATTGTAGATTTCTGTGGGTCCTATGGGCTTGTTCAAGGGTGGCCCAGTTCCTTCTGGGGGCTTCTCCATGTTTCCTTCTAAGCTACACACACACACACACACACACACACACACACACGCTGATCCATTAGGGCACATGGGCCACTATGTCTGCTTTCAGCCAGCCATCACCTGCCTGCCTGCATACTTACAACCAGTCCAGGGGCTGTCACTGGTTGTCACCCTCCTCAGTCTCAGTCCCTTGTAGAACTCGGCAAGGAAGAGGGTGGGGAGGGAACTAGAATTAGTTGGCTCTGCCTGTCATTGACTTTGGCTCCATCTACTGTTTGGCTCCCTGCTTTCCGGCCTACCAGTCCCAATGGGTGCCCACTACCATTGACAAAAAAAGATGAAACTTTGAGGGGGTACTCAGCAGCACACCCCAAATTTAAACAATTTCCAACAATGAAAAAAAACACACTTAAAAGACTGTTTTAGGTTTGTGGTTTTTGTATCAATTCTATGACACTAGGTTTCAATGAAGTTATCTTTTCATATCTTTTTTAAAATTATTGTTTTCATAGCTCTTACTATTGTTCTTATTTCTTTTGACCAACATATTTCCCTTTCCTCAAGAGATAAGGGCAGCCCCTTTTCAACCTGCAGGTTGAGGGCCTCCATTAGCTATACTGTAGTATAGCCTCAAGGCGACATGTACCATATTTTCAGAAAGAATGCAAAGAATACATGCACAGTGGTGTTAGGTCTTTGAAGAGGGGAGAAAAAAAATAAAAGTGAATGTCTCCCTTTCAGGCAACATGTAGTTCTCAGACATTATTTTCCTTGCAAGTGTAAGATTATAAACATGAAGGTTATCGTTATTTTATATCAAATCGAAGGGCACACTAGATCTTCATTACATGTTTGGTAAAGACTCATGGGGTACCGGTCACATTGATATGCTGATGCATTGAAGGACTTGGTCTCCTTCCGCAGGGCCTGTAAGACAGTGCTATTCCGCCTGGCCTTCAATTTGAATTAGCCTGATCCTCTATTCCCTTTTCCCTTTCCTCTTCTATGAAGAAACCCTTTCTGGGACACCACATTTAAATTCTTCCCTGGTCTCCTTGCTGGCCCTAGTAGGACCAACTTGGCCAGTTAGCCCTGGTGATCATTTGATGTCTACTGACTGGGTTTTTTCTTCTTCCCCAAAATGACCCCTGAATTTTTGAATTTTATTGATATTGATGCTGCATTTTATGTTGCATTTTATGCTGTTTTAAAGTCACATTTTAATCAGTGTTTTCTATTTGCTGTTAGCCACCCTGAGCCCGGTTTTTAATAAAATTATTATTATTATTATTATTATTATTATTATTATTATTATATTTAGTAGTTCACACTTACCAGAAGATCTTTTCTGACTTCTCATCAGTTAATGGTAATGGCTAAAGCAAAATTACTCACATTTTATTCCATATTCTTTTTACTTAGATTGTCTCAATTTGGGGGTGGTTTCTCAACACCCCTCTTGGAAATCTTGAAGATACTTTGCATTGCATTATTTCTAGGAAGCATTAAAGTACCCATATCTAGGTCCTCAATGAATCACTTGATTCCTTCCCTGAGCATCATTAATGTGCTCTGTGGACACTGATGCTGACATCAAGGCAGGGAGCTTTTTATCTGTAAAAAGCTGCTCAATCAGCACAGCATGTGGATTAGCTATCATGTGTCAAAGCAGGAAAGCATTCAAGTTGCTCCCTAAAGGATACACTATAGTTACAGCTATTTTGGATGCTTTCAATTCTGAACGGGTATGTAAATCTGTGTGGTTTTATCTGCTAAGGAATGTGACATAAAACATATTGGGAAATGGGACAAAATGGATCTGAAATAAAGTGATTTGAGAAAACGTAAAGGTAAAGGGACGGATGACTCTGGGGGTTGCAGTGCTCATCTCACTTTATTGGCCGAGGGAGCGAGCGTACAGCTTCTGGGTCATGTAGCCAGCATAACTAACCTGCTTCTGGCGAACCAGAGAAGTGCACGGAAACGCCGTTTACTTTCCCGACAGAGCGGTACCTATTTATCTACTTGTACTTTGACGTGCTTTCAAACTGCTAGGTTGGCAGGAGCTGGGACCGAGGAATGGGAGCTCACCCCGTCGTGGGGATTCGAACCGCCAACCTTCTGATCGGCAAGCCCTAGGCTCTGTGGTTTAACCCACAGCCTCACCCGCATCCCTATTGATTTGAGCACCATTTTCCAAAAAAATAAAATAAAATGCTCTCCTATAAAGAATGCATAGTTCATGGTGAAAAATTGAAATGCTTGAATCTTCCACTGAAACCTAAACATTTCCCAATCTTGTCATATCATGTCCATTGACTGAGGCCTTGATGCTGAATACAGCTCCATCCTTGAATGCCGCACCTAAGTCCTACCTTTTTGCACTATGTCTTTCATTTCTGCCCTTGGGTCCAACCTTCCATGCCCAAGCTGTCCATTTAGCATTGCCTCTCATTTTAATATATGTTATTATGTTATTATATGTTTAATCCTCCTTTCCTCCAAAGATCTTTCTGCAAGATATGTGGTTTCACAGGCCAAGGTCATCTAGAAAGTTACATGGCCGAAGGAGAATCTGCTTTCTTCAGGTCTTGTCTGGCACTAGTCATAATGGCAAAGCTTTCTTCCAAAAAGAAAGTGAAACTGCTGTGGAATGGCAGAACAGACTGGTACCCTGATTTACCTCAATACATATGCCTAATCTACAGCTGAGGATGAGGGAGATATTTGACTCAGTTCACATGTAAAGATGAAACTACCTAATTCACTCTTTCTGAAATACGTAATATGAAAACACAGCCACCTTTCAAAATTTGCACTTTGCTAGATTTTGAAATGAAGTTCTACGGCTAAGTAATGTGTACGAAAATGCAAATACTCTGGTAGAGTGTGCATATAAATGCATGTATTAATAAAAATAATATATTAGAAATGCATTAGATTAATGGAAATGTGCACTAAAGTGCTGATGAATTATTTTTTTAAATAATTCACAAAATGATGTGGAAATGTGAATTTAAGATTAAAAATGAGAAACAGAGAGATAGCAAAATAAACAGATTATTCCCATGGACAGTTGAATTTGAAATCATGCTGGACTACCCATCTAGCTCTCAAAACAGAAAGATGGGATGTCCTTTGTTAACCCTCCTAAGAAAACAGTGTCACCTATATCTGCTGAAAGAGAACAACTATCTGCCTCAGATATTTTTCTCCATGTAAGGACCTCCAGCTGTGCTTCCTATTTCTCTTCAGGAAAATTCTCTGTCCAAATTATTAAGCTTAAGCAGAGATCTCCATTATGACTTGAATTTTGCTATTGGCAAAATTCAGTGGAAGCTCTACAAGGCCCCTGATGTTGACTGGTACACAGAGTCAATGCTTTTCATAGACATTCATGAGTTCCACAATTCTACTCATTCAACCAGAAAGCAGTATTTATTTATTTCTTGCTTTCTTGTTTCTGATAAGGCTATGATGGCTTTCAAATGAAATGAAATGCACAGGCACAGATACTTCAGTGCTTTTCCATCTGAGCTGCTATTTGCAGCTACCTTAATACATTCCTATTGTCCTTAAATGAAAACATGTTCTACTATTAGTCCCTTTTCTTATCATCTCTCTCATCAGTTGATTCAGTACTGGGGTATTTCCCTTGTCTTCCCTTGGGAATTACATCTTGTGCTATGAAGATGAACTGATGTAAACAAAGATCTCCTATCTTTATTTTTATTTTATTTTTTTAAAAACCCATTTGTTTCTTTTCCTTTAGTTGCCCTCATTTCAATCACCATGCATTCACTCCCAGCCTACCTTGTAAGATATTTTACATCTGCCTTACATTCTAGCTGGCCTTTTCCTTTCTACTGCTCAACTTCTGCAGGGAACGAAACAAAAATCTGAGTGTGTTTTTGGAGATGATTAGGAATAATTAGAAGGATTGATGTTCAGGCATCATTTGAAGATAGAAACCACATCCAGCCCTGGTAAGCTATGTGGAAAGAGCTTACCATGTATAGTTTACCTACATTTACATTTTTTAAAATCAGGGCTTTTTTCAGCCAGAACTCACAGGAACTCAGTTCCGGCACCTCTCAGGTGGGTGCCATTGTCACTCACCATTCATGGTGAGTTCTGGCATCTCTTTTTCCATAAAGATAGAACTGTTTAAAATGCATTAATAACCCTTTAAATGTTCCTTGCCTCCCAATTAATTGGCTTTAGAGAAGTGCCATGCCCATCATTGAAATAAGCCAGACATTTCCTGAAAGCAAAAAGTGATTGAAAGGCTTCAAGCCTTGTTTATGTTGTAGAGTTTTGCATCTTTAGTTGTATCTGTAAATAAAGCAAGAAAAAGAAATTTGTACATAACTAATAGACTTGTATGCCTTGATCAATTCCACTGTATAAGCATGTATAGCAGCCAGGTTGTATATTTATAGCCTCAGCCAGATACTTGCAGTAGCAATTGTCAACCGTTCACCTGGGAGGAACAATGAAGAAGATCCCAAACAACCAACTGGCATTACAGCAAGTATCTTAGTTAGAATGTGTAGATATGTTTCCCGGCTTGTGGGCTGAAACAACATGTAGGACATAGTTCAGTGGGACAGCATCTCTGTTTGTAGAAGCTCCCAGGTTCAGTCTCCAGGTAGAGGTGGGAAAGACTCCCGTCTGAAATGTCATCAATACTGTGCTAGATGGGTCAGTGATCTGATTCAATATATGAGCAGCTTCCTGTGTTTGCATCTGCCTGAAGATCATAACTCATAGACATAGGTGTGATTCTCATCCTTCTGAGGTTGCATCCAAACACTAAATGCCCATATAGCTTGGGTCTGGGGTAAATGAAAGACGACCTTTTCCTGTCTCAGAAACTGAGACACATCAGATTTCCTTTGCTGGCTGGAAGCAAAGTTGGAAAGATACCTTTCCCATGCTGGACCTCCCTTTCTGGATCACCCTCTCCAGGGAAGCACATTGATTACGTTTTACATGGCAGGTTAATAACTTTTGCTTAGCCAAGAAATGCAGAAGTGATTTTGTATTTAGTAGCAACCTGATGGATATTTTTTTCTTTTCCTTACTACATCAGTGAGTTTTCATCTGCATTCTTCTGCTTTTAGCTTTTTATGCTATCCTAATATAAATGGACCTTGCTTATAAGGGAAAAGTGTGCTGTAATTCTTCAAATATAAATTGTCCATAGCTGGATCAGGGCAACAATGCCTTATTTCACTTAAATGGGACTATGCTCTGAAAAGTTTCCTGCTTTTCATCGATATAAAGTCCTTAGCTAACATTTTTGTCTTGTCTTAATTGGCTTGCAATGTTCCTAAATAACCTGAGCCTTAAGTTTAAAATCTACACAAATAAGCACAAAAATAGCTGTTTATAAATATAAAATACTACGCCTATGGAATGATCATGATAGGTTGCTAAGCTTTTATCACCACTGATATCTGCAGCCTTCAATTTCCTAAAAAAATAAATAAAACATTTCCCCCCTTAGGGAGAGTGTCTTTTTCCATTTCACATCCATTGACTTCCCACCCTGTTACTATCACTCTGAGCCTCAGTCTCAAAAACAGATCATGAATGATATTTTTATTTTCCTGGTGTCCTGGAATCATTGAAAATAACAGTCTGTCTCTGCAAAAGCTGAAAACTATTGCAGTACCAGCAGGAGTGCATGGAGCTAACCCAACAAAAATTAAGAGCTATACATAGCTTGAAAAATAAGCATCTTCAAGTATATGGCTTTGTATTTAAAGGGCAAAATCAGATATCAACCAGAATACATTAGCATCTCTTTTAACCAAATCCAAACATTCAGTAGCGAATCGACTGGGGTTTAATAATTGGCATGTTACTATTTTTCACTGCAGGAATGGTTTGGGTCCTTTTCAGATGATTTGACAAAACACCTGGTAGATTTCCCATAGTGCAATCCCGTATCAACAGTCTGATGTTAAATGACTAGTGGTAGAGATAAGGTTTGCTGCATGGATACATTGCTAACCTCCTGGTTGGATTACATGGGACTGTCCTTAAGGATTGTGCAGGGGCTTCAATCAGTGCAGAGCATAGTTGCCATAACCTTGAGTGATATAGCCCAGCTCACCCATATTGCATCAATTCTGAAAGAACTTCACTAGCATCTTATTCATTTCCAAACTCATTTTGAGGTTCTGGTAATTACATGCCCCACCCCCAAGATGTACCCTGTATCTATCCATTTTTTTAACAAAACAAAGCATTGATGTGTTTCACAGTCACTTTGTATACTCTCCAATTAAAATTGAGATTCCTGAGCCATTCTCTATAAAATGGTTCAGTGTTTCCCCTTTCACTATAATGGGAAATCTAACAACTGCTGTTGCTTTTGCCTTTTGGCCAAACTTGGTGAAATTTATAGGTACAAGGAGCACCTCCAGAATGGAATAAGCCTGCCATATTGCAGGCAAATAGGTCCAGGGACTTCTTGTGGGGGGCATATAAAAGAGATTCATTTTTCTCCATAATCCCTAATGAGGATAGGATTGGAATTTTGTGATTTTCTCACCTTCAAATAATTAAGAGGTGGCTGCGTGGTGAGTATATTTGATTTTGCATTTTTCCAAGTTTTCTTTCTGGTGATGGTGATAGGCTTCTATATTCTATATTCTATATGTCTTCCATAGGTCTTCCATAGGTGTCTGGTTGGTCACTGTGAAAACAGGATGCTGGATTAGATGGATTCATGGCTTCTCATGAATACCCTACAGCCTTAACATATATAGACCAACTAATGAATGTACAGGTCAGGAGTGGAACTTGTTGCCTCCCAGCCCTGCATGCATTCATTATCCATTGGTTTTTGAATATCTGAAAAGGGCTAGGAACAGACACAAGGAAACACACAATAGATTTTATTCACAATGTAGCTTCCTGCACTGTGAAAAGACACTTTGTGAATGTATTGGTGAGAGTTACAGACTGTGCCAAATATAACAACTGACTTGCCACCTCTGATGACTTCCCTCCCCCATCCATGCAGGCCAGCATTGATCTCTCTCTCTCTCTCTCTCTCTCTCTCTCTCTCTCTCACACACACACACACACACATCTTTGAACTTTTAGATAATAAGGAAGTGAAGAAAATGTGTGCATGTTTGCATGCCTGCTGCATGCATGTGTGCCTATATGTGTTTATTATTGTGAGAAGATTATTATCACCTTTCTGCCCTATTTCTTCCTCAGCTTCTCTCCTTTCAATTTACTTGTTCTTGCTGTCCTCACACTTGCAGTTCTGAGGCTCTGCATACTCTCTAGATTCTGCTTCAAACGTTAAGCTGAAGAGAAGAAGGGGAAAAAACCCTGCTCATTATTTTTCTGTCAAACTCTCGGCAAGTACAGGGAATGTGTTTTTATTTTATTTATTTTTTTAAAGCCAGTGTGTGCTATTGTAGCCATAACGGTCAATTTATCCCTTTAAATGTGTGGGGTGTTTTTTTCCTGTCCCCATCCCAAGGGTGTACTGGTACATTTTATAGTGAAGTGGAAATGCAGGGGGGTGCAAGTCCATGGCTCCCCACCCCCCAGAGCAGTATCAGTGATGTAATCTACTCAAGGGTGATTGATGGACCCTCCTTGCTTTAGCAAGGGAATGATGTGATAATGAGCCTTTCATGTTTGCATGTGGCAGAATATCATAGAGCAAACCAGAGAAAGATGGGGAAAAACAAAGAGAGGCTGCAGAACTCTTTCCTTGGATGTGGTCCCTATGTTATACTAACAGTTTGAATGGTATTTCTCCTTTGTGATGATATTTGTATTTTTAATTGAAAAGTAAAGGTTGTGAATCAGCAGGCTAAATATATTTTGTTAAAGCTCAGGGTAGTTTACAAGCTGAACCTATACGATCAAAAGTAAGCACCATTAAGTTCAATGGCACTTACTCCTAGTAGACTATGCGTAGGATTGCAGTTATGCTGATGTGAATGACTTTGGTATTATGCTACATACTGCTGCCCTTTGGTTGGTGTAGGTGTGCATGTTAAAAAACAGATTAATACAGCTACCTGCATTTTTTTACTCTCCTTGGGGTCAGGCCTATGCTCTGTGGTCAGGATGTGCTCCTCAATTATTTATTTCTTAGACACTGATGCAGCTTATTTACGTACAAGTACTACCAGCCTTCTACCCTTGGTTTAATACAGCTACAATCAAGTAGATTTTCGAATGTTTGTTCAGGCTGAGGTATGAAAGGGGAACTGGTGAGAATTCCCTCCACTTTCCATTAGCACAGGCCTGTAATTTTTTCCAAAGTGAATGGAAGGGCAGTATTGGATACAGCCATACAGTGCACTAGCAATAGCCCTGGTATAATAGCTGCCCAATGTACAGGGACCACGCAGGGATGCCCTGTAACAGTTTCTAATTCTTTCCATTTTTACTGTTTGGTACAAAGTCCTTTAAACTCAATATTTCTTTAATTAAGAACACAGAGGGATATTCATGCCCCCTGAAACCCGGTAAGAGTTTTACATCAATTAGGTTAATTGACAACAAATTAAACACTTTCCCAATAATGGCTATCCACCTTTTGTTACAGGAAAAAAATCAATTGCACCTTGTTTTTAACTGAAAGTCAACTTGGAACAACAAAAGTGTTTTAAGGTCTTTGAGCTGATACTATAATAGGAGTATATAGAGGTCAACTGTTCTATCAAAGCTGGTATGGAAATTGCTTACACAATGTGACTTGGTCTGATCTTCAGATCCTTTTTAGGTTTTTAGCTGGTCTATGCTGATTGGCCACAATATAAAGAACCATGGCCCAGGAGTCACTTCTATGTGTTTTCTTTGATTCTGGGCAGAATTAGTGCAGTCATGCTCCACAAGCTTTAAAAATACACAAGTGAAACACATTATTAGCTGCATTGTGTGATTAGGGGCACAGAGGATAAGAATAATGACCAACCCCAGTGAATAACTGCAGAGACCAAAGGTTGGCTTCAGATTCAGGATCTTTATATCAGATTGAATTAATACAGAGGAGAAGTAGGATGTGTGTTCATCTTACAATGGGCAGTCTTCTATTTGAACGGCCATGTGGTCCAGGTCCAGGTCCAGGTTAAAGGTAAAGAAGCAACTCAGTAGCTCCATCTCCTTCAGAAGTTTAGGGATGGGGGCCTGGAAGAGGACATCTGCTGTGGCAGCCCCTAAGTTGTGGAATTCCTACCCCACAAAGGTGTGTCTGGCTTCATCACTATATAGTTTTCAATGAATGCTGAAAATGCACCTCTTTACCATGGCCTTTGACACCCCAGATGTGTGGTTTCAGGACCCACTCTATTCCAATGATTGAAATCTGTTTAAACTTTTTTTTAAAAAATTGTTGTAAGCAAATCTTGGACCTGTTGATGAAGGATGAGCAATAAGCAGAGGAATAGGGGTAGAAGCAGAGGAAGAGGAAGAAGTAGAAGGAGGAACTTGACACTGCCTATTAACAGAGATGATGGCATCTTCCTATCTTCCTGTTTTCCTTCCTTCCTTCCTTCCTTCCTTCCTTCCTTCCTTCCTTCCTTCCTTCTCTTTTGGATGCAATGTTTAAGTAGCTACCCTAAGGAGAAGACATTTTGTGGTAGAAATTTCCTAGTTGACCCTCTCCTGAAGCTCTGTCGACCTGAGAGGCTTGAACATCACAGTACAGCTCCTATTGCAGGCAGGCTGAAGCCCTGAACAGACGCACTCCTCTTAGTGGCTGGATACATTGCACTGTAGGTCTCACTTGTGGTGTTTTATTCTTGAAATATTCATTGGCTATAAATAAGCAATTAAAATGCTTTGCATGTACCTAACTTATGCACAGCAATTAAGCAAGCTGCATCCGGCATTTTCTAAGGGAATTCAGTTGCTTCTTCATTCTCCATGCAGCACCAGAAATAGAATTATATGTATAATTCTAACATGAGGAATATGAGGTTCTCTGCCCAAATCCATTGTCATTGAAAATCATAAAATTGAGCTCAGGTATTTCCCCTCTGCACATTAATAATACATCTGTACCTATTAATCTGGTGGGTTTTATGGGAGTTGTTTCATAAGGATGTCTGACTTTCATGGTTATTCTGACTTTCATTTTACTCATGCCATTCACATACTTATTTTACAAAATCTCTTCTAAAAGTCAGGAAACAGTCGCTTTGCATTTTAAATCCTAGTTTTATGGAAAATAAAAAAAGAAGAAAGAGGAATGGCATATTTGACAGTTGATTGCCATGTTTTGCATCCAAAATGATATTTCTCTTTTTTTTTTTTAAATGATATTTATTAAGATTTTCAAAAATACAGAAAGTAAAGATTAAAGTACATTCAAAGCCTTATTTTCATACATTCACTTTCCGGGACTCCCCCCTTCCCCCACCCCTACCATATTCCCCTTTCAAATTGTTGGCTCCACAAGCTCTCAATTCTAATTAAAACTTAATTTGTTTAGACCATTATTCGAATTTAAAATTTATACACTCCTCATCAATACCCTTAATAAAAGACAAAAGTTCTCTCCCCAGGGCCCACCCCATTTTCATTCCACAATTTCCCTTTTTTTTAAAAATAAGGACACCCCACACAATAGAAATATAAGAAATAAGAAATAAAAAGTATAATAGGTGAAAAAGAGCCAGTTCAGAAAAAAAAAGTTGACAAGCCTTTGGATCTTAGTTCTCCCCCCCCTGTCCCCGGTTTAATTTCCCCCTGACCACCAAACCATGTTATCTGCCTGGAATTCTTAAAGTCCATAAATCACCTATTTCCCCCAACTCCTTGCTGGCTTTTTCTTCTTATAGTTATTTTTTAAAACATTTAACTTCAAATCTTTAATAAAACTCCCCCCATTGTTCTTTCCAAGTTGTAGTCCAATTTCCTCTTGTTCCGCTGCTGAAACGTTCTAATTCAGAAGTTTAGTAACTCTGCAGGGATTATTGTTATTCAGGAACAAAAACTTGCGTTCAGTCCCTTCCTTTCTTCAATAGAAAATTCTATTGTCTCCTTTAGCTGAACACCCTGTAGACAAAATATTATTTCCGTTTTGCAGCTTTCCCAGAAGATAACCAGTCCTGTAAAATTCCAAGGGTATTTTTCCACTTACAACCATCTTTGTAATGTCCCGAAACTCCTCTAGGGGGATTGTTGTAACTTTGTTTTCTCTAGTCCAAAAGTCCGATTGTTATCCATGTTTTCGCCATTTTGTATCCAAGTTTTAACGGGTTATAGCAAATTGTAACAAATTTAACCAGCAAAGTTCTCATAATAAAATCCTGTCTGCTTTCCGACTTTGACAGCTACTTTGACAGCTGTCAAAATCTCCGACTCTTTTCACCAGGCTCTCTCTTCAATCACCCCGGTTCCCAGGGGGGGGGGTCACATTTCCCTTCTCCCTCAATTCTTCCTCCAGCACAGTTCTTGTAGTTCCCCATCGTGGAATTCTTAGTATTTATCAGCAATACAAATCTTTTTGGACCTTGGTTTCCCCGTCCTTGTTTTGGAAGGTTTACAGTAGGGAGGGGGACTGACTTCCTTTTTGGATCCCCCCCCGCTCGTGTCCAATCCGAAAAAAAAAAAAATTTTTTTTTTCTCCTTTTGAACCCGGTTTCCAAATTACTCACGGGTTGTTGTTAAGAAGTCCGAATTTTCAATAGAAGAAGTCAGCGCTCTCCGCCGGATGGCATGCGGCTGCGCTCGGCAGGGATAGCAGAGGACTCAAAGCACCACGCTTCTCCCCGGCACCCGATCCGTAGCCTTTAAAAAGGCTCCTTCACGAGTCGGGAGGGCGCTAGCGGTGCCAGCCGAGTCTCCATGTCCACGGCCTCCGTGGCCGTGGTTTTTAAGGGTCCCCGCATCGCCGGTGCGGTAGGACCCAGCCCCTGCCGAGCAGGCTCCCTCCGGAGCTCGGAGGGAGTCCGCCATTCGGCGATGGCGCCAACCCGGAAGTCGATATTTCTCTTTAGATTAAACTGTGTGATTTCATAAAGAGACAATCTTCTTTCGGCACCAAAGACAACAGAGAACAGAAGTTGTCAAGTATGCAACAATCTGTAAAATTTGCCATTCTTTCTGTCTGGAAAATCTTTAGGGATGTTTTTTGCAGGACATGGTAAATCCGTGAAATCCCAAAATGTGGTTTTGTGAAAAAAGATAATCCAACTAATTATTCCCCTAATAACCACCTTCAGGCCTATAATTGTAGAACTACATTCCAAACTACATCCCAAACCATATTTTCAGTCCTGATGGCTTGTGTGAAAAGTCCCACCTTTTTTTAAGGGGTTGGAGAACAGCTGATTCATATAGCAGGTGCTTTGTGTGTGGAATGTCCCAGGTTCAATCCCTGGTATCTCCAACTGGTTTGTTATTTGATGGTAGCTGGTGATGGGAAAGACCCATTGTCACAATAGACAGTACTGGACTAGACTAACAAATAGCTCAACCTGTTATGGACCATAGTCCTGCTTCCAGAATCTCCTTTGTCCCTTGTACACAGTCACTAGCCAAACTGATTTCGCCTTCGCAACAACAACTGAACTGATGTTTAGCTTTCCATTACTGACCTTTGCCCTTAAGAATTAAGAATACATCTTTCCATAATAGCTGCTGGTCTGATTTTTAGTTGTTGTTTTTTTCCTCATTTCTATTATATTTTTATACTACTTCAAACTGCATTTTTATTACGAAGCAGTATATACATATTTTTTTATAAATACATAAAGTTCATTAGTGTCCTGCAATTAGCTTAGCCAATGGTGGTTTGACTCCCATTTCAAGGTTCTAAATTTATGCCAGCAGAATTTTGGCAGTTCATATGCTCCTATGTGTCCAGTGTGGCCAATATAAGGTGTGGAACTGGAATCAGTTTTCCAAGTGGATAAGCCAGAATATACTGTCAAATGCCATGCAACAGTAGCCCAAAAAGACTATACAACGGTATCATTCTGTGGTAGGCTTATCAGATATTTCAGCCAATCTTCCTGGGAAGCCAAGGACATAAATTATGACAGCTACATCAAGATTTGACCACACAGAAGAGTTGTTGTTGCTTTAATAGGAAGCATACTGCTGCTATGCTTAGATTTGGCCTCAGTAGGGTCAGAAACCTAGACAGCATCTTAAAAAGCAGAGACATCACCTTGCCAACAAAGGTCCACATAGTTAAAGCTATGGTTTTCCCAGTAGTGATGTATGGAAGTGAGAGCTGGACCATAAAGAAGGCTGACCACAGAAGAATTGATGCTTTTGAATTATGGTGCTGGAGGAGACTCTTGAGAGTCCCATGGACTGCAAGAAGATCAAACCTATCCATTCTGAAGGAAATCAGCCCTGAATGCTCATTGGAAGGACAGATCCTGAAGCTGAGGCTCCAATACTTTGGCCACCTCATGAGAAGAGAAGACTCCCTGGAAAAGACCCTGATGTTGGGAAAGATGGAGGGCACAAGGAGAAGGGGGTGACAGAGGATGAGGTGGTCGGACAGTGTTCTCGAAGCTACCAGCATGAGTTTGACCAAACTGCGGAAGGCAGTGGGAGACAGGAGTGCCTGGCGTGCTCTGGTCCATGGGGTCACGAAGAGTCGGACACGACTAAATGACTAAATAACGACAACAAAGTGTTAGAAGAGGTGTTGGGTTGCCTCCAAGATTTAGGGGGCCCAGCATGCAGCACATGCATGCGACATCATGCAAGTGTCATGCATCATATGTGTGTGACAGGAGGGGGGACTGCAGAAGCTGCAACATGCATGACCCTAACCCTAACCCTAACCGTTGCGCATGGGGCAGCCTCAACATTGAGCTGACCCGGCCCTTCCAAAAAAGATTTAGGGGACATGTCAGCCCCCTAGGATTGGCATGCCTGAGTATCGGTAAGACCACCTATGTTTAGTCCAAAAATGGAGTCAGATGACCCAGATTGTTGATGACATTTGGAAACCACCAAGTAATAAGTTCATCATAAAAGTGCATAATTTCATATCTAATGAACTAAACTGCCCGATACAACAACTTTAACATACTATGTACAGTGTACAAGAATTCCGTGATACTTTAGTTGCATTTGCATCCCATTGAAATCAGTGTGATGTTAGCCATGAGTAACTTAAATCCCATTGATTTCATTGGGATCTAATCGTAACTAATTTAAGTATGTCTTTTAAACATTTATCTGTTGCAGCTCATTGTTTCTTTTTTTTTTAATAATTTTTATTAAAGTTTTAAACAACAAAGAAAGAAAAAAAGCATACACAGTACATATAACAAAAACACACACACACACAAAAAAAACAAGATTCAACAATAAAAGAACAAAAAACATAACAATTAAAAACAATATCTCTTTTCCATTTCCGTTTTTTAGTTACTTATTTTCTGGACTTCCTCATACCTCCCTCTTTTGTATTCCAATCCAAATTATTTGTCCAGCAATTTCTTTTCCACTTTTTTAATCCCAATCTTTAGCTTTAATAAGATATTGAAATATATAACTTCAACTTCTTTAAACCTAATCTTTGGTCTTAGTATCATATAACGTTAACTTTTTCCCTCTTAATGTCAAATTTCCATTTCTTTAAACATCTTTAATCCTAATTTTTAATCTTAGTCTATCATTAACTTTAACCTGTACAGCTGGAAACTGCTTATTTTCAGTCCAACATCACTCTAACATTCTTTAATTTTGCAATGTTTCTGAAGATAGTCTTTGAATTTCTTCCAATCTTCCTCCATCGACTCTTCTCCCTGGTCACAGATTCTACCAGTCATTTCCGCCAGTTCCATATAGTCCATTAATTTCATCTGCCATTCCTCCAGCGTGGGAAGTTCTTGTGTCTTCCAATACTTTGCGATGAGTATTCTTGCTGCTGTCGTAGCATACATAAAGAAAGTTCTATCCTTTTTTAACACCATTTGGCCGACTATGCCCAGGAGAAAGGCCTCTGGTTTCTTAGGGAAGGTATATTTAAATACCTTTTTTAATTCATTATATATCATTTCCCAGAAAGCCTTAATCTTTGGGCACGTCCACCAAAGGTGAAAAAATGTACCTTCAATTTCTTTACATTTCCAACATTTGTTATCGGGCAAATGATAAATTTTTGCAAGCTTGACTGGGGTTATGTACCACCTGTATATCATTTTCATAATATTCTCTCTTAAGGCATTACATGCCGTAAATTTCATACCTGTGGTCCACAACTGTTCCCAGTCAGCAAACATAATGTTATGTCCAACGTCCTGTGCCCATTTAATCATAGCCGATTTTACCGTTTCATCCTGAGTATTCCATTTCAGCAGCAAGTTATACATTCTTAACAAATTCTTAGTTTTGGGTTCTAACAGTTCTGTTTCTAATTTGGATCTTTCCACCTGGAAGCCAATTTTCCTGTCCAATTTAAATGCCTCCATTATCTGATAATAATGAAGCCAGTCTCACACTTTGTTTTTTAGTTTTTCAAAACTCTGCAATTTCAGTCTATCTCCGTCTTGTTCCAAAATTTCCCAATATTTCGGCCATTTGACCTCCATATTGACCTTTTTCAAGGCTTTCGCTTCCATTGGTGACAGCCACCTTGGGGTTTTGTTTTCTAGCAAATCCTTATATCTTAACCAAACATTAAATAGCGCTTTCCTGACAATGTGGTTTCTAAATGCTTTATGTGCTTTGACCTTATCATACCATAGATATGCATGCCATCCAAATACATTAGTAAAACCTTCCAAGTCCAAAATGTCAGTGTTTTCAAGAAGTAGCCATTCTTTCAACCAGCAAAAAGCTGCTGATTCATAGTAAAGTTTGAGGTCTGGCAGGGCAAATCCACCTCTTTCCTTTGCATCTGTTAGTATTTTAAATTTTATTCTGGGCTTCTTGCCCTGCCAGACAAATTTAGAAATATCTTTCTGCCACCTCTTGAAACAATCCATTTTGTCCACAATCTGCAAAGTTTGGAACAAAAACAACATTCTAGGCAATACATTCATTTTTATCGCAGCAATACGGCCCAGCAGTGAAAGCTTCAAATTTGACCAAATTTCTAAATCTTTTTTCACTTCAGACCAGCATTTTTCATAATTATCTTTAAATAAGTTCCCATTTTTTGCTGTCATGTTAATCCCCCAATATTTAACTTTCTTAACCACTGTTAAACCTGTCTCATTCTGATACCTCTCTCTTTCAATCAGTGTTAATTTTTTCTCTAAAACCTTGGTTTTTTACTTATTCAATTTAAATCCTGCCACTTGACCAAATTCTTGAATCAGTTCTAAAACCCTTTTAGTACTAGATTCTGGCTCCTGTAACGTCAATACTAAGTCATCTGCAAATGCTCTCAATTTGTACTGTTTAGATCCGACTTGTATACCTTTAACCAACTGGTCCCTTCTAATCATATTCAGCAAAACCTCCAGGACCGAAATAAAAAGAAGTGGGGAAATTGGGCAACCTTGTCGTGTCCCTTTTTCGATTTTAAGTTCTTCCGTCACAACATTATTTACAATTAGTTTAGCCTTTTGTTCTGAATAAATTGCACTTATACCATTCTCAAAACCTTGGCCTACCCCCATACCCTGTAGATTCTTCTTCATAAAATTCCAAGAAATGTTGTCAAAGGCTTTCTCCGCGTCTACAAATATCAACACTGCTTTAGTGTTTATATTCACTTCTAATTTTTCCAAGATATCAATTATATTCCTCAAATTGTCAGATAAATGTCTTCCTGGGAGAAAGCCTGCTTGGTCTTTGTGAATCTCTTCCATCAACACTTTTTTAAATCTCTTAGCCAAAATATCTGCAAAAATTTTGTAATCCACATTAAGTAATGATATAGGGCGGTAGTTCTTAAGCTGTGTCTTTTCAGTCTCTGTTTTTGGTACAAGTGTAATATATGCTTCTTTCCACGACTCTGGTGCTCTCTTCCCCTCCATTATTTCGTTGCAGACCTCTTTCAATGGTTGAATTAACCATTCTTTTAAAGATCTATAGTATCTAGAGGTCAAGCCATCTGGTCCTGGAGATTTACCCAATTGCATGTTTTGGATGGCACCTTCTATTTCCTGTTCGGTTATTCTATGATTCAAAATTAGTTTATTTTCTTGAGATATTTTTTGTAATCCATTTGTTTTCAAAAATTGGTCTAGATCTGTTTCTTTCAATGGCCCTTGAGTATATAATCATTTAAAGTACCTCTGGAAACAACTTCTGATCTCTGCAGGGTTCTGTATATTTCTTCCTTCCACTTCTAAGTTCGTAATCGTATTTAGTTTTTGTCTCTTTTTCATTTGCCATGCCAACAATTTGCCACATTTATTGGCCGACTCAAAAGTCTTTTGTCTCATTTGTTTAATTTTCCATTCTATTTCCTGATTCATTATTTTCATATATTGTTCTTGATATAACTTTAACTCTCTCAAAATCTCTTGAGATTTGGGGTTTACTCTCAGTCTTTTTTCACATTCCTTTATTTTGTCCATTATTTTATCCTCCTTCTCATTTTGAGTTCTTTTCTTTATTGCATTCTGTTGTATTAAGAACCCTCTCATAACCGCTTTACTTGCGTCCCAGATTACTCTTTTCTCCACGTTGGTACTGAGGTTTATCTCGAAGTAATCTCTCAGAGTTTTTTGGGCCTTCTTAAAGAATTCTTCATCTCTAAATAAGGTGTCATTCATCTTCCATCTGAAGGAGCCAGTTGGTGTTAGTCTCATTTCCATCTTAACAGCATTATGGTCGGAGCAAATTTTCGGGCAGATTTCCACCTTTCTTGTCTTTGGTGCCATTCCTCTAGTTATCCAAATTTGGTCAATTCTTGTCCATGTCATTTTGGCTTCAGAAAAGAAAGTTCCCTCTTTGGCCATGGGATTTCTTATTCTCCAAATGTCCACTAAATCCAAGTTGTCTGTCATGTCAAAAAAAAGTTTTCGGTAGTCTACCATCCTTGGTGACTACCTGTCTTTGTGCCTTGTCCATATATGTAGATACCACTCCATTCATATCTCCCATCAAAATCATGTTATAATCCATATGGTCCATCAGGGTCTCGTGCAACTTCTTAAAAAATTCAGATTTCCTGTCATTTGGTGCATAGATTCCTACTATCAAAAATTTTTCTCCTTGTGTTTGAATTTCAATTGCCACAAATCTTCCTTGGTCATCTTTAAAAACAAATTTCGGTGATAATCTGTCTTTTGCATAAATCACAACCCCTCTTTTTTTAACTTTGTCCGACGAAATAAACTCCTGACCAAGTCTTTTATTTATCAACAATTTCCTATGTAATCTTGTTATATGTGTTTCTTGTAGACAAATTAAGTCCAATTGTTCCTTTTTTAATATGTGAAATACTGATTTCCTTTTCTGAGGGGAATTCAAGCCCCGACAGTTCCATGTTAGAAGTTGCAGGGCCATGATGTTATTGTTTTAATTCTCCTCCTACTGCACCTAGTGCCTGTTCCTCATCCGTCGGTGGTATCACTTTTTTCGAACGGTCTTTTGGTTCCGGAGATAGTTCTTTTTGTAGGTCTTCTCCGTGGTCTCTCCAAAATTTGTCTTTGTCGTCTTCCGATCTTATTTTCCTCTTCTTTCCTTTGTAGCTAAAAGATAGGCCTTGAGGGAGTTCCCACCTAAAGTTAATACTGTTCCTTCTCAGCAAGGTAACCAAGTCTTTATATTTTGATCTGAGATCCAGAAGGTATTTCGGAATGTCTTTAAATATTTCAACCCTTGTCCGTTGGATTTCCAGTGTCTTCTTAAAATGCAAACCCAAAATCTTATCCCTCTCTTCTTTTGTTCGAAAAGTAATCAAGCAGTCTCTCACCTTCTTCTCTCCTCTTTTCCCAAGTCTAAAGGCATTTACAATCTTAAAACTGTCTTTTACCAATTCTGGGTCCCAAAAGTCCAAAAATTCCTGCGTGAGAAATTCCGCTAGATTGTCCTTTTCCACTTCAGGTACCGATCTGACCAGTAAATTCACTTGTTTTTCCTTCAATTCAATCATAGACAGGGTCAATTTGTGGTCTTCCAATTGTTTGTGCAATGATGGTATTGTCTCTTGAACCTCTTTAACCTCTGTAGCAGAAGTTGTAGCAATTTCTTTAGCCTCCTCAGCAATCTGGCGTATTGAGGCCGATTCCTCTAATAATTTCTGAATAGTCTCTGTATTAGTATTTACTTTCTGGCCCAAATTGTTTATACTTGCTGTATTCTGATTAATACTTGTTGTATTTTGATTAATACTTATTGTATTTTGATCAATCTTGTCACATGCCTCTGCTACTTGTTGACTTATTCTATTTAAAGATTCATTGACCTTAGCCAAAACTTGAGCAAAGGTATCATCACTTGTCATACCTTTTACTTTTGATTGTGCCGATGAGGCTGTTGTTGAGACTCCAGAGGCGCCTGGGGTCGAAGATCTCCTTTGTAATCCTTCTTCCGTTCGAAGAACCTTGCCCGACCTTGTAGCCGATGTTTCCGTTTTCTCTTTACCATCTGCCATTCCTTTAGATATTGCTCAAGGTCAGTCACACAGTTAAAGTCAAACAGTGGAAATTTCCAGCAGGGCTGTGTGAGAATTCCTCAAGCCAGCTACAGTTTCAATTATAACAAATTGTAACAATTCCAAGTTCCACTAGGGGGACACTGTAACAGTCATAAGAGTTCTTAGATACTTTACTTTCTTTTTTAAGTCCCCCCAGTTTATTCGGGAAGATAACAGTCTATATAAAATAGTAACTTAAGACCAGGAGATATATGTCCACATAATATATCCAAATTTTTATTTCCAGTGCAAGACTAGCTGTCAAAATATATTTCAAGACAGTACCTCTCTTCCTTTTTTAAATTGCCTCTGGAGATCCTTTCCCAGGGAGTTGAGCGATGGTTTAATCCCTTCTATTTCCTCTTCTTTAAGAAGAAATCACATCCACATTTCTCCCCCTTTTCCCTCAATTTGAGGAGGGAAAAGTCCAGGTTAGATGATTGGATTAGAGTCCACTAATACGTGCTTTTCCTAAGCTTCCGCTTTCAAGTTCAATGCTTTATTTTATCTACAAAGAAAGAGGCAGACTTCCTTTTTGTACCTCTTTCCGTTTTCGGCCAAATTCCCAATTTATACAGTTCCAATTACGTTGTATCCTACTCACGGATCGTTGATTTTCGAGTCCCAATTCAAAGGAAAAAAGGCAGCGCTCTCCGGTCAACAGCTTGAGGCTTCACGCCACGAAAGAAGCAGACAGCCCACAGCACAGCGCTCCTTCCCCCGCTCCGATTTCTGAGCCCGTTGCCGGGCTTTTTACCGGGTTGGGGGGGCGCCAAATGTGCCCGCTGGGTCCCAGGCTCACAGGCTTCCCCCGCCTGTGATTTTTGAGGGTCCCCCGCTGCGCCGAAGCGGGATTCGACCCTGGTTTTCGTGGCGAGATTTCCTACGATTGAGGAAATCCGCCATTAACCGCTGGCGCCACCTCCGGAAGTCGCAGCTCATTGTTTCAAGAAGATGAAAGGATCTTGTAATTTGGCGTGATAGATGCCAGAGACAGAAATAAATGAAGCCAGATAACATGTTCTATGCGGTGAGCTGGCAGGATATCCCCACCACCACCATGAAGTATTCCCTTTCCCAACAAAAAACTGGCCGTATCTCTACAATAGGTTTCCAAGTCTGACTTTATGCCTTGAGAGTTGCCACAGTGTACAAAAGGAAAGAACTTAGCTGTCACATACAATTAATCAGCCTTTTCATTATTTGCTAAACTCAAGATTCCATGCAAACACTTGTCCCTCTTTCCTTATTTTTCTGTTCATAATTTTGTTCCTTAAGGACAAGATTAGAACAAAACTGAGGGGGTGGGGATGGATCAAATGTGCAATCAACATAGGAAATGCAAATTAAAAGTAGGAACATATATTATGTGGATTAGTGAAAGAAGTGGTTAGCAAAGAGTGATCCAGACCTCCCTATAAGAGCATTGTTGTTTAGTCGTCTTAGTTGTGTTTGACTCTCCATGACCCCATGAACCAGAGCATGCCTTGGAAACTCTCACCTTCTTCTCAAAGCTTCTCCTTTTTTATGTCCATGGAATTTTCTTGGCAAAATACTGGAGTGGTTTGCCAGTTCCTTCTCCAGGTGGATCACATTTAGTCTTAACTCTTGGCTATGACCTGTCCATCTTGGGTGGCCCTGCACAGCATAGCTCAGCTTCTTGGAGTTATTCAAGCCCCTTCGCCATGACAAGGCAGTGATCCATGAAGGGGTATAAGAGCATACCAGCTTATGTTGTATGCTACAATGTATGTAAATGTTTCAAATAATTCCCCATCAGAAGAAGATGAATTGGAAGAAAGACTTGTGCAAAATAAATCAATTGCAGCAGAATAGAAAATATCATGAATATTGATTGGCATACATTCATACATCACTAGCTGAGACACAGAATTTTGACATTCCTGCCTTTTCTGTCTTGATCAGCCAAATCCTTTAGGCAAGTCGGAGACCACAATTCAGTGGTACAGCCATACCTCGCAAGTAAGTCTGAAATGTTCGGAAACCAAAGCGCAAGAAGCTTCCAAAAGAACGTTCAAAAACCAGAACACTCACTTCCGGTTTTCGATCGTTCGGGAGCCAGAATGTTCAACTCCCAAGGTGTTCAGAAGCCGAGGTATGACTGTACAGTGGTACCTCTGGTTAGGAACCTAATCTGTTCCAGAGGTCCATTCTTAAGCTGAAACCATTCTTATCCTGAGGCACGCTTTCGCTAATGGGGCCTCCCACTGTGTGCATGCCTCCGGCATGCGATTTCCGTTCACATCCGGGGGCAAAGTTTGCAACCAGGAGCAGCTACTTCTGGGTTAGCGGAGCTCGTAACCTGAAGCATTCACAACCAGAAGCGTTCGTAACCAGAGATACCACTCTGTGTGTGTGTGTGTGTGTGTGTGTGTGTGTGATGCTTTACATTTAAAGCATCACAGATTCAGTACTTTTAATCTTCAGGTATAACTGAGAAAGGGTCCTTTCTGAAATATTAGAAAGCTGCTGCCCATCAGTGAAGACAACATTAAAGGAGGTGGGTCAATGATCTGACACGGGAGCTTTTGTCATCACACTTGCTTGGCATTCATGTCTCTATACATCTACAAGCTTCTTCTCTACATTCAGGCAATGAGCCTTTCCAGAACACAAATGACTGGGTGGAGAAATTTCAGAGCTTAAGTTCGCTAAACCATTTCCCCCGGTGACCGTGGCTCTAATCTGCTGGAGGACATGCTACAGTCTTTCTGGTAAAGCTGGCCCAGAACCTTGTACATCTCCTGAAATGCACATGTGGGTAACTTTGAATTAAAGTCAAGATAGCAGAGTGCCCTTGTGAGGTACTCATGTGAACAACAGAGATGAGATTAAGCTTTTCCAGAAATGGAGTTTCACTGATAAAGCAAAGAAAATGGCAATTTACTGTTGAAGGCTGTCCTGAAGATGAGAAGAGCCGAGAAGGGGATAAGAAGTAACGCTGCAGTAAGCCTGCATGGTAAATTGTATCAGCTTTCATGGGAACGATAGGTGGTTGCAGTGTGAGTTGAAAAGCTGGCAAGCTCTTGGGGGGAAATGGAACATCTCCTTCCTTTTGCTCTTCCTGGAATACGGGGAAGAGGTGCAGGGATGCTGAGGGTCAGGATAAATCCAAAAAGAAGTTTAAAAGAAGAGATCTTCCTGAATCATAGGAAGGCTTTCCCAGGTGGAGGTCCCTGTAAGAAAAAGAGATGGGATTCCAGACTAGGGTTGTAATCTTAATCCTATTTACCTAGAAGTTAGCCCCATTGAACTGAATGAGACCTACTACTGAGGAGACATGGTTAGAATTGTGCTCTTCTTAGTGAGACTATGTGTACCATGTTAAACTCTTTTCTCACCTATAGTGTGGGGGTCAGAGAGACAAGAACTGGCCCTGGGGCTCTAAAAATAAGTTAGGCAGAGGGCCTTCTTGCAAAACTCATGTGAAATATTCTAAGAAGCCCCTTTGGGGAAATAGCCAAGCCCGAAGGTTCAAAGTCAGCCTTTGATTACAAAGACTCATAAAAGAGTACACAAAGGAAGACAATTGTCTTTTGGTCTTAACAAAAGAGGAAATGTAAGCTTTTGGTGGAATTCAAAGTACTCCTTCTAAAAGACACTTCAGATCTCAGGGCTTTATATAGCCAACTAATATTCCTCTGATTAGATTAAGAACAGAGGGAGACTGAGCATTAGCAGTTGGAAAATATATCAGTGCATATAAAGGGGGCTTACAGCCTCTTGTTCATAGAGGAAAGGTTTTGGCAGGAAATACTGAAGTGTGTTTTATCCAAGTTTGCTAGATTCTTCCCAACAGACTTTTCCAAACCAAATGAAAACTTCTGAGCGAAGTCATCACAAATCTTTAGGCACCAGGCAAAAGCATTCCTCCTTTAAGCCTTTGGCTAATTAACCAATCTATGGCCTTTTAAACTGTGTGTGGGGTTATTGTTTTCATTTGTTACTATTTTTATGTTGTTATAATATAAACCATCCTGGCCCGATAATAAATGTTGGAAATGTAAAGAAACTGAAGGTACATTCTTTCACCTTTGGTGGACGTGCCCAAAGATCAAGGCTTTCTGGGAAATGATATATAATGAACTGAAAAAGGTATTTAAATATACCTTTCTGAAGAAACCAGAGGCCTTTCTTTTGGGCATTGTCGGCCAATTGGTGCCAAAGAAGGACA
This sequence comes from Podarcis pityusensis, assembly GCF_964106645.2. NCBI lineage: Eukaryota > Metazoa > Chordata > Lepidosauria > Squamata > Lacertidae > Podarcis > Podarcis pityusensis. The sequence continues at coordinate 54,162,545 of NC_138031.1, read as the reverse complement.
GAACTTTTTTTATGTATGCTACAACAGCAGCAAGAATACTCATCGCAAAGTATTGGAAGACACAAGATCTACCCACTTTGGAAGAATGGCAGATGAAGGTGATTGACTACATGGAATTGGCGGAAATGACTGGCAGAATCCGAGACCAGGGAGAAGAGTCGGTGAAAGAAGACTGGAAGAAATTTAAAGACTATTTACAGAAATATTGCAAAATTAAGGAATCTTAGAAGGATGTTGGATAGAAACTAAGAGGTTTTTAGCTGTAATGCTTTAAGAGATATGGAAGGAAAAAAAAGGTTAACAATTGGGTAAAAGTTTAATGGTAAGGATTTGCTGAACTAACAAACTGAACTGGAATACAAAGAAGGGAGGTATGAGGAGGTTCGGGGAAATAAGTGTAAGGAAGATAGGTCATGGAAAATTAATGTGTTTTTAATTGTTTTATTTTGTATGTTTCTCTTTATACTTTTTTCTTTATTTTGTATTTTCATGTATTTTTTTTGAAACTTTAATAAATATTATTTAAAAAGAAAAAGAAAAAAAATATAAACCATCCTGCGCTCTTCAAATGAAGACTGATATAGAGGTTTGTTTAAGTAAGTAAGTAAGTAAGTAAGGTGCTTGCAAGGGAGCTCACAAAATGGAGGTAGGCTATAACTCCCTACATTTCACTTGGAGATGTGACAGATTTATGTAGAAACAACCTGCTTTGAGGCTTTTCACTTTGATAGTCTGAACTGCTGGTTTCTGTTTGGCCTAGGACTTTAAAAATTGCTGTCCATGTGATCATCCTTGAATGTGTTCATCCCACGGACCCAAGAAACTCAAAGACATCACACCACCCAGACCAGTATGTGGGTAGCTAAGATGGTGACTTCTAAATTCTATTGGACACCCATTCCCATCAACCCCAGGTGGCATTGCCAGTATTCAGGAATGATGGGAGTTGTAGTCCTGCAGCAGCATGTTGGCTACTTTTCCAATCTACATGGTTACACAGGAATGTGTAATGCCAGGAATGTGACAGGCCCCCCTCTAAGTCAGTCTGAGGCAACCCTTGGGGCTTTGACCATTCTGCAGACTACTGTACTGATGGTGTGTCATTTATTCTAATGATAGCTGGAGCCAAATGGACAGCACACAATATATCAACTTTGTGCTTCTCTAGGAAACCTTTAAACATATTGTGTACCTCCAGCCAGCTTTGTCATTTCATTTTCTGTCCCTATGCCTGCCCCCCAAAAGTGTGTGCAAACTTAGCATCATTCTTTTAAACATATATCTGCCTTTCCCCTATCACCACTCCTGGTTTCTCTACATCAGTGTGCAAGTCTGTATTGCACAGAAGCCAGTACTAATTTGCAACAAAGTGACATGATAGCCTAGAATAAAACAAAGGAACTCTTTTTCTAAGTTGTTAATGCATATTAGTGGTCATAAAGTTAGCTGCCGTGTAAAAGGCAAGGAAGCTTGTTGGACATTGTCATTCTCTTTGGATTTGTACACTGTTTCAGCCTCTACTGCTTCTTCCATTAGAACTAACTCGTGCACCTACATCTTATTTTCCTGGGTAATGAAAGCTATACTTTGTAACAATAGCTGCTGCTGATATTAATTCTCACCTATTCATCTGCACTGAAATCTACTCAGCATACTAAGGATGTGCATCCATTAGCGCATATTGCATTGCCAAGTAATTATTATTTCAATATAATTCACTTTGCAAAATCTTCAGCTTTGGACACTCTGCCTGAGCACTTGTTCCTGGGCTAGCTGTACATCAGCTTTGTTCCCAAGAGCTATTGAACCAAAGGAATCATGAAGTATGTATAACCCTATCCTGACCATGTTTACTCAGAAGAAAGTCCAACTGATTTGAATGGGACTTGTTCACAAGTCTCTCTCTCTCTCTCTCTCTCTCTCTCTCTCTCTCTCACACACACACACACACACACACACACACATAGGAGTATAGCCTGAAGTTGGGTGAAGCCAAGGCAGAAGGTCATTACTTGAATGATTATGAAACCAGCAGCTGCATAGCTGTAGCATTAATGTATCACTCTTAACAGTATTACCACTCCTTGTTGGCTGAGTAGGAAGACACCTTGCAGCTATTCCTTCATCTTCCTGCTTCATGAAAGCAGGAGGAAGCAGAATGAACAGCTGCAAGGAACCTCACTGATCAATCCACTGCTCTGTGTAAAAAGATCAGAAGGATAAAGCACAAGCCTATATGTCACATTGCACAGTGGAAATAAAAGCTTGGTTTGAATACTAGTGGAACTTTACTGAACTGTTTAAAACCCATCAAAAGGTCCACCTCTACTCACATAATTGTATACTCGTTAGAGTGATGTTGACTGGTTTACCAACTAATTAAGTGACATCACAATCAGCTCCAGTTGCAGGAGTTCAAATAATTCATGATGATTAATTTGATGTGTTTGGCTGCTCTGTAAGCAATTCGCCAAACAGATTGTTGCTGCTTTCCGAAATTCATCAGCAGAGAATTTCTGCAAGGATAAAGGAAAGCGCCATTAGGAGTTTTGGAGCATGGTGTCATCAGTATGCTGGTAACACATAGCTCTATCTCACCATAACATCTGAATCAGGTGATGCAAGTCCTAGGCAAGTGCATAAACAGAGTGGTGGACTGATCATCAGTGTTTGAATCCTGGGAAGATAGAGGCTCTGTTCATAGGTGCTTCCCATATCTGGAAGATAGGCCAGTTGCCTGTTCTGGATGGGGTTGTGTTCCCTTTGAAGGAACAGATATGTAGTCTGGGGTTAATTATTGATACATCTTTGTCATTAAAGGCCCAAGTCACTTCTAAGGCAAGACGTGTCCTTTACAGGCTCCAGTTGTTACACCAAGAGTCGTATCTGGACTGGGATAGCCTTGCCACTGTAGTCCATTCATTGGTAACCTTGAGAGTAGACTACTGTAATGTGCTATATGTGGGGCTGCCCTCAGGCATGTTGCAGAAACTCCAGCTGGTGCAGACTACAGTGACTGGACTGCTGATGGAGGAACAAGGCTGACAGCTTGGGACACCTTTGCCAAAGCATCTGCCCCACTCATGTGATGGAGGTTGTGTGTTTTTAAACATCTAAAGAGAGCTTGAACCTTATTTAAATGTACAGAAACTTTGCAGTCAAAAAAAATTCTACCCACCAAACCATATCCATGTACTTTTTAAAAAAAAAATACCTAGTTGAACTGACTTTTGAAGCTACATTTCTTTACATTGCCCAATCCACTTGTATCAAGATAAAACATAATTAAAAGAAGACTAGGGGTCTTTTAACAACTCTCAGCAGCCATAACAAACTCCACATCCCAGGATTATTTGGGGAGAGCTATGACTGTTTAAATAGGGACGCAGGTGGCGCTGTGGGTTAAACCACAGAGCCTAGGACTTGCCGATCAGAAGGTCGGCGGTTCGAATCCCCACGGCAGGGTGAGCTGCCATTGCTCGGTCCCTGCTCCTGCCAACCGAGCAGTTCGAAAGCACGTCAAAGTGCAAGTAGATAAATAGGTAACGGTCCGGTGGAAAGGTAAATGGCGTTTCCGTGCGCTGCTCTGGTTCACCAGAAAGGGCTTAGTCATGCTGGCCACATGACCCGGAAGCTGTACACCGGCTCCCTTGGCCAATAAAGCGAGATGAGCACCGCAACCCCAGCCTTTGGGTGGCTGGATTGCCAACTCTGTCATATATAATATTTAGAAGATGGTTGGTGAATAAATATAAAAGCTGCTTTTGAATCTTGTATGTTTGAGTTTAATAACTTAACTTTTCAACTTCTGGGTTTGTAAACCTTTTCTTAAATCTGAGTAAATAATTAGAGGCCAAATTAGTTGTGATCGAAGTGGCAATAAAGCAGGAAAAGGATGTAACGGCAGAGCTCACAGCACTAATGAGAACGGCACTTCTTCAAGAGGAAGAAAGCAACAAGCAAAAAACCGAGGAGCCTCTAATTAACATTGCATGTCAAGTGGTTGCTGAAACAGGAAGAATAACTACTAAGAAACACAATCGCAATGCATAACTAGTCACAATTTGGGATGGTTTCTATTTCTTAATGAAATTAGTTTGTAGCATACTGCCCTGTGGATGTTAACACAACAGACCTAAGTTCAGATCAGCCAAGGGGTATAGTAAGGGCAGACAGGAAATGAATATTAAAGCTTTTATAAAATTAACATTAGGCCTGTACAGATAATCTAAGACCCTCATTTAGTGAGGGAGAGTCCAGATGAACCTGCTAGCTGCATTTCCCTTCATGAGTTGAAGGGATAACTTTCAAAGCAAGAAGCCCTCTTCTATTTGTGTAGGATCCCTGTATAATTTAGGGCCCTAGAAAGTCAGGGTTCTAAAATGTGCAGGGAGGCTACATCTCAGGCCCAGGGCCCAAATGCAGCCTCCCCCCCAAACTCTGTCTGGTCTTCCCCAGCCTTGCTCCTTCCCAGGCTACACCCTTCACTGGTTCTGTTCCACAACAGCTTTTGCCTGGTTGTAATATATACCTGTACTATGATCATGCACCTTCCTGGCCTGGATGGATGCTGAAGATGTGTGTGTGTGTTTAATGTTTGATGTTTTATTATGTTTTTATATATGGTGTGAGCCTCCCAGAGTGACTGGGGAAACCCAACCAAATGTGTGGGGTATAAATAATAAAATTAGTATTAGTATTAGTATCTATGACTTTCACATGACTGGAATGTAGCCACATGAAGCAAGTTGCATCTGTTGCTCTGCACCACCTAACATTACCATAGAGCCTTCAAAAGGTGTCACAAGGGCATGAGGTACTGGGGATGAAAAGCGTTCCCAATCCACATCCATGGCCTATGATATGATAATCTTTATTGTCATTGTCCCATACAGAACAACAAAATTGAAAAAATCTACATCAGACATTCAAAAACCCACAAGCCTGCTATCCCAGCTATCCCAGCCTGGTTAGCCCCTAAAAACTCTGATGCCCCATAATTGAATATACTCACATAAAAATACTACCTTACACTGTGTTTAAAACCAAAATCGCATTTGGATAGAAACTGTTTCTCAGGCGGCTTGTCCTAGTCTTTATAACCCTGTACCTTCTTCCAGAAGGCAGAAGCTGAAAGAGATCATTTCTGGGGTGTGCACTATCCTGCACTATCTCTGCAGCTTTCTTATGGCACCTACATGGACTCTGCAGGATCCTCTCTGCAGAAATTGTCTTTACAACTCATGGAGGAGGATGGTGATGGTAAGGTGAGCTCCTAGAATAATATGGTCTTCAGCAAGTGGCAACTTTCAGTAAAGCAGGGAGCCGACTCACAAGGCAAGGTGTTCTGTAACTGTAGTGCAGAAAGCCCTATATTTCACCCTGTTCCAACATGCTTCCGTCCTAGATAGCGGAAACAGAATCACTGGTGCAACACTCCTGCTCATATCTACTGCATGAACACTGGATCTATCTTTGTAAAAGAAAAATTCTTGGGAGAGAACATGGTCATGCACATGGCACAAATCACACACACATTTTCTACATACAAATTTGCACAACACATTTTACTAGCCCAGGTTACATAAATATCTGAAGTTTGTTCTCCATCTCACAAAGAACATTACCATGAGAATCAATAATTTGATGGGATATATCTGGCCTTCCAAAAAGCCAGATGACACCAGGTTCAGGAATACAGTAGTATCTCGGTTTACGAACTTAATCCGTCCCAGAAGTCCGCTTTTAAACTGAAATCATTCTTAAACCGAGGTGTGCTTTCCCTAATGAGGCCTCCCACTGCCAGTGTCCTTCCACCATTCGGATTCCGTCCTTAGACCAAGGTAAAGTTCGCAAACCGGGACACTACTTCCGGTTTTGCGGAGTTCATAAACCCAATAGTTCGTAAACAGGACTGTTCTTAAACCGAGACACCACTGTACTTCACTTCTGAATATCAGCTGCCAGAGAGAGAAACCAATAAAAAGTATTTAACATACTCTGTTGGTTGGGTCACAGGTTGACCACCACTGTGATCACCTCCATACTGTCAGTATTTTGAGAGAGGAATACAAGTGCATACCAGAAATTTAGGTTTGTGAAACTAAGCAGATTAAAGCACCCTGTTGCCATAGCATGCACACGCACACACTCATACACACAAACCTGAGTTTTTGCAGTTAGGGAAATGAAGGGGAAATGCACTGAAATGTGTGGGATGGACATATGATTAGCAGGAAGATATATAGGTAAACCATAATGAATGTTCATTATCATATAACCTCACTGAAATCAAATCAGAAAGAATGTTCAATAAGGACTATATTTGGTCTAAGCTCCACGTAAACTTGGTGCATGCAGATCAGGATGAATGCTCTACAAACAAGACACCTGGAAGAGCCCTGCAGAAAGAAGCTGCTGGACTAGATGGAGCTTTGGCCTGATGTAAATGAACTTCCTAATGCCTTGCTCATATCAGGTTGCAGTACTACAAAATGTATATCAAAAAAGTTGTCAAAACCTCTACCCTCTAACTGGCGTTTCATTCAAGAAGTAATTTTATAAAATGTGAGAGCTACTGAGCCCATTGTTCTTTTGTCAAGCATTTGCTGTTCATTGGCTCAGCCAATTGTAATATTCCAAGCCAGCCAGTTGTAAAATTGTTGTTAAAAGCCTCACTGAGTCTTTGTATCTACGTGTGTGTGTGTGTGTGTGTTTCTGCAATAATCCTCCCAAGTGCCGTGAAAAATGCCTGGGAACTAGGACACGATTGACCAGATAAGGCTGAGAAAATGCCATGCCTGTGGCTTTCTGAAACCCCTGCGAGATTGCTATGTGTCTGATAAACTTTCACTTTAATTTAGAAAGGCTATAAGAAAACAACATTGTGCAAAAATAGATTTAGATAAGATGAAACAGATACACAGGGACAAAATGACCAGAACAGAAACAAAACAAAATGTCCAAATGGCTCCCTTCATTATTTATTAAAGTGCATAGATTATTTTAAATATGCTCTTGCTTAAACAGAAGCCAATCAAAGCTGACTGCTATTACTGGAGGCACAAGGTTTTACTGATTTCTCGTCAAAATAAGTGTCTACCAATATAACTGCTAAATTCAAAATCAATAAAGCCACACTTGGGCCTGAGCAATATTTTTAATTAAAAAACTAAATCAGGGGCATTTGGGATATAAAAATACCTATAAGCTTTATTGAAAATAAAATTTTATTTACTACGTTCAGTATGGAAAAACCTGTATTCCAAGAATGGATGTTGCTATGAAATACAGAATATATTTTACTGTTTGGTACAGCTCTTTCTGCGGATTTAATATCTGCATTAAGGAAGCTGTGAAATTATTTAATATTCATATTAGGCTATGGAACCTGGTTTTTCTCAAGTGGGAAGCATTTCAGGCTTCTTACAGCTAGTGGGGAATAAATTCTGATGTGTACTTTTCCTTTCCAGCAGTTAGGCCAAGAAATAGCTGCCATCAGCCAAACCCTACAGCCAAGACCAGTGCACAGGTTTCCATTCTGTATAGGCAGCAAAAGAAGGGAATGAAAAGAAAACATGGATGTAAGGCATCAGAGCCCATTTCACAATAGAGCTCCATGTAATTAATGGGAAGTGGGGCTGTGTTGCTGTGTGCCCCGATATTGTGTGATTTCTCTGCCCCTGATTTGCATATATGAGCATAGATGTCTGCAGGGGGAAAGCCTATGCTCATAGAACTCCACATGCCATAGGCTTTGTACACAAGTTGGAACCCTGTTTCATGGACCTAGGTATGGATTCTCCTGCGGGCATCAATTATCAGTGTGTGCATGTTGTAGGTTGAGCCAGTAGCCCCACTTCCCCTTAGTCATGTGAATTGAGTCCCCTTAACATCTGAAAGGGGCTTATCCTTGAATGCAAAATACGTGTTAGAATAGGACAAAATTGAATGTCATCATTAAGATGTTCAATTTACCAGACCGAAGTCAAGTTCACAGTTTCCCACACAAAATTACAGGACTTCCTGCATCCCACCTTCAAATAGAAGCTAGGAACTTTTTAAATAATGTTCAGAGGAACTGGTCAGGTGTCACTGAAGTCATCCAAAGTCTCAGAGACGTGTCATAAACAGCTGAGGAAAAACTCCACACCAAAGTTCCCAGAGGCTTTCAACACATCTAAGCATCAACTTTTCGATAGCAGAGCTTTCTAAAGTCACTAAATTGTATCCTCATGTTTTAAGTGTGTGCTGGGTACCAACAGGGTAATGAGCAGGGATATTATTCAGTGCTGGACATTAAGAGGTATATGCTAGCTCCTTTCTATGCCTCACACCTCTGAAACACCACTTCTCTCTGTTTGAATCATGGTACATCTTTTCCCTTACAGACTCTTCAGTGGTGGTTGCGGTATACTGGCCTTCCTGGCTTGCCATACCATGAATTTCCTGACTTGGCTCCCAGGCACTGTGTTTTAGTTTTCTTTACACACTTGTAATGCAGAACTGAAACTAAAACACAGTGCAGGAAAACTAAGTTAAGCAGGTCCTGGTACAGCAAGCCAAGAGAGCCAATACACCACACAGTGAGTTTGAGTTTGAGTTTGAGGATGAGGATGGGAGAGGAATTTGATTCATTTTGCATTTAAAGGTGAACCTACCTAATTCACACATTCTGAAACAATACCCAACCTGAAACAGAGCTATCCTTTGAAAATCACACTTGTCTGAATTTTGCACCACAGTTCTCCAGCTAAATGAGCATACTTAGGTTAAGTGTGGCTAGCTGTCTTTGGCATGCCTATTATTATTATTATTATTATTATTATTATTTGCTGCTGATCCTTTCATACGGAAACGGAGTCATTTGGAGATTGATGTTTGTAGAGTTTTATCATCACATTTTCCTTCACAAGGCAGTAGGTGCTAGTTTATGTAGACATATTTAGCTGATGATGACAGCAGCATACCCTGATTTGCATGTATGAGTTAGTCATAACAGATTTAACACCACAGATAGATTTTTAAATATATATTTATATAACATCTAAGGCAATACTTTTCAATTGTCAGTTGACACATTCAGCTAGTGGCAAGGATATGGCATATATATGGCTGAACAAAATGGATTGCTGATAAATAGTAATATGATAAAATGACTATTAGAAAAAAATAGGGGGCATTTTGTTGATTTTCAGAAAGACTTGCCACATATCCTCAAAGGTCTGTCAGATTGGCAGGCACTGATGGTGGTGGGAGAGGTGGGAAATTGTGACCACCACACAAATATGCATTTCGTAGACAAAAGACTATACACTGTTGTATAAAGTTTCAAGAATAAAAGTAATTTTCTGCAAACCAATGAGAAAACTGCCATTAGTGTTTTTGGAGTGGGACTCTAACCTTTGTTATTTTAGAAATAAATTTCCACATATCATCATCTACTTTATAATGTTTTGACATATGTAAATATTTGAACATATGTAGTCCCTGGCACATTAAAGTTCTAAACAATGTATATTAAGGGGAAATGACAATGTGAAGAATGACAGATATTAAGCCTTCTCGTCCTCCCCTTCACAGCTTTGCATTAGGAAGGTACATGGCTTCTATTTTTCATGAGAAAATCTGCAAAACACACAGTTTCAAAAAATGATCTGGGAAAGTGACATCTAGAAAGACCAGAGCAGTCAGTCAACAACCTAACCTTAAAATAAAGCCACAGGCACCATCACATTTGCCTCAGGAATATTCTGGGGAAACAGATGCCGCTAAAGATTGCCCACACACAAGTGTCTGTGTGTGTGTGTGTGTGTGTGTGTGTGTGTGTGTGTGTGTTCTGCTCTGGAAATGCATCAGCAATTAGGGTTTTACTCAGTATTATATTTTCTGAAGGACATGAGTGGGGAGACATCATAGATGTTACTAAATAACTATATTCAGTTTGTGGGTTTGTTATGCAAGTCAGGCACCTAAAGCCAGAAAAGAAGAGTTGTTTCTGGTAGCATTAGGAGTGTGCAACAAATTGGGTGACTTGCCAGATGCTGTAACTGGCTGGGACATGTGAAAGAAGTGAAAAGATCTGAGAAGCAAATATTGTGGTGCTTTCTTATTTGTTCAACTCCTAATAGCTTCAATTTGCGGGAGATGGAATACCCTTAATGCTTTCTGAGAGCATGACAAAGTTCTGAGCCTTGCAGTCCTGGAATTAAAATTGCATTGGGCAATTCAGCTGTAATGCACACCTCACCTATAACCTTGACCTTTGATTCTTCTCAAAGGGAACTCTTAAACAGCAAAAAGAAAAACAGCTGAAATCCCACTTTTTTATATGTACTTTCATGAGGCTAATACATAACTCTACTCAGGCATTTGGTACCAAAAGCGTGAAAGGGCTCGTGGAAATGTAAGAGGCTAGCACCATCCACTCAGTGACATGGCATGCCAGGGTGCTGTCCGCCCTGAGAACACATGACCAGCCTCAATCTGAAGGGGGCTGTGTATAAATACATAGTTTCTCTCAGGGGGACAGGAACCCTGATTGAGCTAGATTTCTGCCATCATATTGGAAATCCTACATTCCATATTAGGGTGAGTTCTGGCACCTCTTTTCCTTGAATAATAGCTCTACTCATGGTCATTTTCCCCCTCCACAAATGCTCTACATATGTTTCCAGGGACACACTTTTGTAGATAATGCCTTAGATGAGCTCATATTTCCTTACGTGCAGTTACTTTTCCTTTAGGCAGGTGGGTCACATTAAGATACCTGAAAGATCATCTCACCTAAACATCATACCCAATTTATTACTGCACATTGCAGGCAAGGGCTTTCTGCACTTAGTAACTTACCAATGTACTACCAACTTACACCCCCAAAATTATATTTCATTATTTGGGTCACAGAAAGTCTGTTTGCTTTGTGGAGAGGGGCATACTGTGACATGAAAACAGAACCTCTTGATATATTGTTGAAGATGCTACAAGTCCTAGAATCACTCTACAACACTGTTGTATCTCTCCCTCCCAGAAAACCATAGGCCTATTTTGCTTTGACTTGAATACAACAATAATACTTTGTTTAAAAATACAGTCATACCTCAGGTTACAGATGCTTCAGTTTGTACGTTTTTGGGTTGCGCACCGCGCCGAACCCGGAAGTACCGGAATGGATTACTTCCGGATTTCGGCACTCGCGCAGAAGCACTAAATTGCACTTTGCACATGCGCAGAAGCACCGAATTGCAACCCGCACGTGCACAGACATGGCGCTGCTGGTTGCGAATGCTGCGGGTTGCGAACGTCCCTCCTGCACGGATCACGTTCGCAACCTGAGCGTCCACTGTAATAGCAAGGCAACCCAGGCACCTTCAGCAGAAAGAGAACTAGACATTTCATGGGCCCTCTGAAATGTGGTCTGGATGGGTACATTTACTCCCCACCCACACCCAACAGTTCACCTTTAAATTTTTAGTTTCTTCAAGTTCTCTGAATGACACCATGACCCCTACAGGCTTCCTTGAATAAGAGCAGAGAAACTGCTCTCAAATCTGATACAGTGGTACCTCGGGTTACATACGCTTCTGGTTACATACGCTTCAGGTTACATACGCTTCAGGTTACAGCCCCCGCTAACCCAGAAATGGTGCTTCAGGTTAAGAACTTTGCTTCAGGATAAAAACAGAAATTGGGCTCCGGTGGCACGGCGGCAGCAGGAGGCCCCATTAGCTTAAGTGGTGCTTCAGGTTAAGAACAGTTTCAGGTTAAGAACGGACCTCCAGAACGAATTAAGTACTTAACCCGTGGTACCACTGTACTTAAAAACTGAAAATTATTTAGCCACACTATATGATAGTGAAGAATTCAACATTACATAGACAAGAAAAACCCTGTATACCAGGAACGGCTATACTATGTCCCTCCAGTTGTTGTTATACTGCAATTCCCATAATCACTGACCATTGGCAATGCTAGCTGGGGCAACCCCTGTCGTATACAATAAGCTCATAACTGAACATGGTATAATGTCACCATTCTGTTTACCATTTATTATCCACTGATCACCACTTCTCTCAGGCATTGGACTCCTCCTGCCTTCTCACGCCTTTGCCACACATCCTTTCTTGCTGCAAGATCTATTTACTACCTGCTGCCTCACAGCCTCGTTTATTTTGAAGCACATTCAATCACCTTGTATATATTATGTGAATAGATAGATGTCTACTAGAGGGGATATTTGGTTGGCTCATTCTCCTGTGTTTCTGGTGTTCCTCCTGGATCTCTGGCTATGTTAGGTTCAAGCTGGCTGGATTTTGAAAGCTCTGCAAAATGGTAAACTTGGAATTATGTTGCTTATTTGACAGTGATGATGAGTTGCTCTCTCAGGTGAAAGCATCCCAAGCTGGCTTCTGGAGAAATCACTAAGGATTTACTTGGCTTTGCAAAGGTACTGGAAACAGCTGTTAGTTCTTCCTCACAGAAACTCAGAGAATGGTAAGAAAGCCTTAGGGCCCTACCATATGACATGCATATTTTGGTCTGAAGCTATTTATATATCTTCTGCCTACGGACCTTTGTCCTTCTGCATGATTGCAGTGGGAAGGGATGTTTGTTTTGTTCCCACCTAAATAAATGCCATTGTTTTCAGTGCTTTTCTTTCATATGCCATTCCAAAGTAACAAATAAGGGAGGAAGAAGAACTTAAAAAAGCTGTCACCTTGGCAGTCACCAATATTGATCAGTTTCCATTCAGACATGCTTAACTCATAACTATTCACAAAATGATAAACGGTAATGGCAGCAACATGCAAACCCACCAGGAAGCAAAAGCTCACAATTCCCAATAAGTTTGCACTTCAGTCATTAAAGGTATGCAGGGCTGTTAATTATGTAGTGTTAGTTTCTTTGGAAAGCAGCTGCAAATGACAAATTTGCTTCAGGTCAAAAAAGCAAATATCTCAGACAATAATGCCTGCACAGCACAAATATAAGCTCCCAGAGACATATGCGATGTAAGTGGCAAAGGAGCAAAGACAAGGAAGTTTGTTAAATTGCCTATTTTAGAACGGGGACTCTAAAGGTCGACTTCTTTAATTGAAACAAGAATGTCTGGGAAAAATAATAATAGTGCATTGTGCAGCTCTGCTGATTGCTTCTCTGACCCTGCAACAGCATCTAGATGGACTTTCCTGTCCAGCCAGCTTGGCATTTAGTCAAGCTTCTTTTCTGGAGAGCAACAATGTACCATGGGAATGTGGCAGGAATCCATTCTAAGTCATCTTCCCCTGCTACCCTCCCACCCCCCCTCTCTCTTTCTCTCTCAATACATGGAGGATAACAGGATCAAACCAACGCCCACCCTGACATGTATATATGCTGCTTATGCCTGAGGGTTCCAGTCTGTAACATAGGCCAGGCTCTAAGAACTTTGTGGTCCTCACAGTTCAGAATTAGCATGTGCTAAACACGTGAAAAGGGATGCTGACCTTCATCATATTTTGCTTCAGAGTTTACCATAATAAACCGGTGGCAGGTCACTACTGGTTACAGAGAACCACTTCTACTATGTTTAGTACTGTAGGGAGACACCCCAGTATAAAACACATGCATATTGCACCAGTTTTCCTGTTTAAAATAGATGCAGGTCTTGACATGAACCTTTATTGGAGGTTTCTCTATGGATTGTAAAGGGAAGAGACAGATTTATGTATAATCATACTATCTTCCATGTTCTGGGCTGTCATGCTGAGAAACTATTTGCAACCCAGAAAAGGCAGTAGAAAGCATTATGTGGAGCTAGCAGACAACACCCTTTATGAGGTGTATCAGTGTGGCCGTTTGGGATCCAACAGAACCAGAGATTCTGGCATATTTGTTGTTACTGGAAAAATATGTTCAGACTGCAAATAAGTAAAAAAAAAATTCGAATATAATCCTCATTTAAAAAGGGGAAAAACAAATCAGCTGTTCTCAAGTATTTATGGCACATCCCAGAAGAGGGTCTGTGGTGATGACAATTTCATTTTAGAGAGGCCTATTTCATTTAAATGTTTAATACGTGCAGAAAATCCTGAAGGATGCAATTACAGTGGACATCCCAAAGGAACACAGTCTTTTCAGCTGTAGTGCCCACCTTGTGAAATGCCCCTTCTTAAGGTGGTCCACCTGGTTTCAAGCTTTTATTTTATTTTATTTAGGATGAAATCTTACCCACACTTATCTGGGATGAAGTCTCACTGAACTCAATGAGTCACATGTTTCTGTAGGCAAAGGATTGCATTGATAAGTACCAAGGGAAAACCTGGCTTCTTAAGAAGGCATTTGGCTCCTCAGACTCAGGGCTCCTCTGTTTCCTCTGCTGCATTGAGAATATGCGGCAATTTTATTTTTGATCGGGGTTTTTTCTGCTTTATTCTATTTCCATTTTGTTTAATTTAGATATTATTTTACCATTTCAATTCAGCAGCATAGTTTTTGTAAGCTGCTTTGGCTTCTTTTGAAGAAGTGCAGAATATTAATATTTTTTTCAAAACAAGCAATATAAGTATTTTTATTTTTATTTTGCCTCACATGACAAGCCAGTCCAGCCTAAATTGCATTTGCATCCCAATCCCACATTCTTGCCCCAAATTCTGCACTTTGTATGAAGTATAAAAACATGGGACGGGATCATAAAAAACGCTGGATTGGACTCTCATCATCCTAGCCCAGGGTTTCCCAAACGTGAGTCTCCAGCTGTCGTTGGACTACAGCTCCCATTATCCCTGACCACTGGTCTTGTTAGTGAGGGATAATGGGAATTGTAGTACAAAAACAGATGAAGACTCAAGTTTGGGAAACCGTGTCCTAGACCATTGGCTGTGTCAGATGGGACTAATGTTAGTTGGAGTCCCACAAAATATGGAGGCTCCCTGTTCATGACCTTTTAATCCTTGCTAAATGGTCCCTTTCCTTTGCACTGCTCCCAAGGCATCCTGCTTTATGTTACATTTCCCAATCAGCTGAAAAGCAACATGTTTGCTACTGGGGAAAAGAGACTGTTTACTTAGGACACATTAGCTCGATGTAGAAACCACATGGGTATATTAACTGTATCACACACAGGTTTCAAAAGGAATTTTCTGTTCCCGGGTCTAGTTCATACTTTGGTCTGCCATTACTACTGTGTCCTAGTACACTAACAGCACAATCTTGGGCATCTTTGTTTAGAGGTCAGTACCTCTGAATTCAATGAGACTTGCTTCCTTTTAATCAATGTGTTTAGCATTGTCGCCTCTGTCATTGAGACTGCAATCCTGTGCACACATATCTAAGAGCAGCATCCCATTGAACAGAGTGAGGCTTACTTTAGAGTAAATATGTATAGCACTGCACTGCAGAACCAAGTCATCCCCCACAGAACCTTACTATAGACAATACTGAGCTACTTAGAGCAATGGTCAGACTCAGTATCAGGCAGTTTTCTATGTTTCTGTTCCTAAGTTTGCAGCTTTTTTCTTTTCTTTCTTGTGACACAATATGAGTGATTCATACTCAGGAAGACTGAATCAGCATCTTACATACACTTTCCCCTTCTTTTTAAGCTTACGCAATTGTATCTCTACTCCCCACCCCCGCTATCTTTTTCACCTTTCCCTTGTGGACAGTGTTAATTGCAGCTTGCAGTGTTTGTGCTCTGGAAGCTAGCAGCTGCTTCCAGAGCTGCTAATGACGCTCAAAAATAAAAAAAATTAAAAAATCTATCTCCGGACAGCCAGAAATCAAAGCAAATGTTATCTGCATCATCCCGTATCACAGCAGCACCTAGGTTTTGCTATCCTGGGATGGCAAGTGGAGCTGCTGCTGGGTCAGAACCTGTCCTCCAATTTCTTGAAACTATTCTTCTGCTAAGGAAACAGGTTTCCATTTTATCCCTCTTTCTTGGCAGCATTTAGACTTTTGAAATATAATTATGGTGGGTGCAGGTTTGAACTTACTTTATCATTGTGATATGACCATGGGTGGTCTATACTTTGTATTTCCTAAAAAAGCTAAGAAATCCAGTAGAATATAGACAACTCACATCACCTTTCATGTTGCTATCTTTTGCGTGGCAATTCCCGCCTCCTCCCACAGATGGAATAAATAAAGACACAGGACACCAGAATTTAGGTTAATGGGCAAAAAATGGCCACAACTTTATTGATTACAGGTAAGAGCGGTATTGGCTTTAGGCATTGGCCCTATCAGACTAACCGGTATAAAACCGGGAAGGGTTAAGCACCAACAGGGGGAGCCCCCGAGATGCACATCCCTAGGCGCTCCCCGAGGGGTTACCGCTTGGGAGCGCGCTTTAGGCCCTTGCCTCCATAGGTTTCGGACGAGGCGATGCCCCCCAGAGTCCTTTAATGAACTACCCTTCAACATTTGGGGGAGGTGATGGCGTTCCTCCCCCCAACTCATTTGCATAATAATACCCCTGCCAATGCCTAACCGCCAAACCAAAGGTGTTGTGACGTTTTGCTACGAGGTAGGTGAAGAAACCAAGTGGCTTCCAAAATACAGCCAATTAGCCAAATGGAAAAACTCCTACCAGGCCCCTTGCGGCGACCAGCCAAAGCCCATAGCAAAGTCCAAATGAAAACCTAGAGGGTGGATGGGTGGGAAACTGCAGCTGCTGAAAGAAAAGAAAGAGGCGAGCACGGCCTACCCCGACCTTAAATGCCCCCTACTAAGCCCGCCCCTGCCTCCAGCCAATTGGCTGGCGCAGTGAATGATGAATACTAATGAATCCCGGGATTCCCCAAGTCCCGCGGGTCTGCAGCCAGCCCCGCGAGGATGTAGATGGGGCGTGAGCCCGCAACCCCCTCCTCCTTATGTCGGGAGTGGCTTTACATCAGCAGTAGCTTTTGCATTTCTTTTGTTTTGAACTGCACAACTGTTCTTTTGAAAATGTACATCTCCCCACCCCAAGAACTACTTTTTTTTTGTATGGTTGCAGATTTTAAAAAAAGGCCTGCAGATAGCCTAGAAAAGGCTTTTCACCATGAATTGTAAACTGGTAGAAAAATTGTCCAACACATTGCCTTCTTTACACAGCTTCTTAACAAGGCTCTTCGTAGATATTGTCATGTATTAAACAACAACCTGTGTGTCTCCCCTGCTACACAAGGCCTGGAAAAGGGCTGATGACGAAAGGTCAACAATGGCTCACACAGTTCCAAACATATTGTTGCAGCCAGTAGTGGCTAGTGCCTATTGGGACTCGTAAGTCAGAAGGCAGGGAGATCAATGGTAGTTGGTATCAGAGCCAATGACAGGTACAGCCAGACACAATTACATGCAGAGAAAACTAACTAGTTTAGTCCCCATCCTCCTGCCTGCTACATTCTACAAATGCAACACTGGGGCTAAGGAAGAGGAATCTGACAGCCAGGGTGACTCCCTGGACTGGTTGTAAGTAAGAAGCTTGCCAAGTGGGGACTAGCTAAGGGAAAGCTGGAGTTGGAGGGGCAGTTTGAAGAGGAGGAGGAGGAGGAGGAGGAGGAGGAGGAGGAGGAGGAGGAGGAGGAGGAGTTTGGATTTGATATCCCACTTTATCTTTACCTAAGGAGTCTCAAAGCGGCTAACATTCTCCTTTCCCTTCCTCCCCCACAACAAACACTCTGTGAGGTGAGTGGGGCTGAGAGACTTCAAAGAAGTGTGACTAGCCCAAGGTCACCCAGCAGCGGCATGTGGAGGAGCGGAGACGCGAACCCGGTTCACCAGATTACGAGTCTACTGCTCTTAACCACTACACCACACTGGCTCTCAGTTTGCCCCAATGGACCAGCCTCCAACAGTTGTAAGATACTCGAGTGTATCAGAAGCACAAAGCAAGAACAAGTACATAGTAGGAGCACAGAAAGCTACCTCTAGACAATCAGTCCACCCAGCTCAGGACTGTTTGCATTGACTGCCAGGAACTCTCCAGGATCCCGCATGGCATCACTCCCAGCCCTAGCTGGGATGGAGATGCCAGGGATTGAACCTGAGTTTTCCTACATGTAAAGCATTGCTCTACCACTGAGCTACAGCACTTCCCCTAATGCAAACAAGTGACCCCAGCCTCAGGATGGTGATGATGCTTTACATCTGTATCCCACCTTTCCTCCAAGGAGATCAAGGTGGTTTACATACTTCTCCTCCCCTGTGATCCTCAAAGCAACCCTGTGGGATGGGTTAGGCTGAGAGCAAGGGACTGGTCCACCCACAGATGAGTGGGGATTTGAACCCTGGTCTCCCAGACCCTAATCCAACACTCTAACCACTATGCCATGCTAGCTTTCTTGTATTCATTAGTGAATATATGAATAGTAGTGAAAATCCTGAATAATGGAGAGCCAATGCCGATATGGATATATCCTCTTCTATATGTGTGGTCGTGTGTGGGGCCTATGTTATAGGGGCCTGCCTGACAAAGAAGGCTATTTCCTCTGAATGTTTATGCTGTAATATATCAGCTAGTGTCTAAGGAACAGTTCAAAAATATGGCTGCACTTCTAAATAAATCAATAATAGACAATGCTGTGAAATCATATACCAGACTGTATATATGCGTCATCTTCTTCAACTGCTTAATGTACCTATTTCCAGAAAGCTTCCCTTCTCCAATTCAATCACTTCCCAGGGTGGTCACCTCCCCCTGCCCCCTTGAGAGACTATTTGCCTGGCATGTATGTAGCCAAGGCAGTTGCAAATTCAAGTGGTGCAGATTTCCTGACACACGGCAGCACTTGTTGAATCTCTGCCCGGGAAATGGTGGTGATGTGCACAAAGAAGCTGCCCACAGAGAAAATGGGAATTTCTGGACAGTTTATCCTAATGCAAGTATCAAAGGGAGAGAACAGAATCTTGGATTTGAAGGTCAGTGATTTGGAACCTCTGACTTATGGGCTTATGGTACTGTTGTGTTATGGGCTGAATGTAGCTCTCTAGGCCCCTCTGCCTGGTCCTCAGGCCACTTCTCAGGCCACTTAGCTGGCTCTGCTCTATGACTTATTTGAGCTAGCTAGAATGTGTGCTTGATCTGTGCCTTTTGCTTCTCTGAAAGGAGAGAAAGGCAGGTGCACCAACTCTAGCGGGCAACACGCGATGAGAATGACATCACATTTATGTGTGCGCAACATGCAATACCTTTGCCCTCAATCTTGGGGGCAACCCAGCAACTCTGAAGCAAGGTATGTGAGGGAAGTGTAAAAACTTATGGCTTTCCCATGGCTAGAATGTCACCTACTGTGCACAAAGGTGAAGGTCTCATCTGTTCCTCCAACCATATTTGCCTCTGGCCACACCCACCACTAGCACAGGCCCCTCCCCCAACGGATGCGCATGAGGGAACAAAAAGGAGTTCTGCAACCTTGTTTTAAATTATGAAGTTTGCACTACTTGAATATAAGAGGACGACTACTCACCTTCTTATATATTTCTAACGCTAGGAAAGTTGTTCTCCATTCCGCATCAACACCTATTGGATCCTATGAATAGCAATGACATGTACTTCTAAATAAAATGTTCAGTAGCAAATTAATCACCAGCAAATTCCTTTAACCAGCTGTTCAGCTACGTATGTGCAAACGCTTCCTCCTATGCCACTGACTGTCATCATAGGACTGGGGTTGTGCTACGAAAACAGCTGTTTTCCCCAAAGTGGTGGTGTGTGTGTGGTTTTTTTTTGTTTTTTTTTTAAAAAGCTGTCTTGGAAGCTATAGTTAGGAGCAGCTAGAGCAGTAGGAAGGGCAGCTTAATCTTTTCTCTTCCTGCCATTTTCTCCAATCAAAATTCCCTTTTCCACCTGCTTCTTTATCCACTGGGGAAGGATATGAAACCCCTCGATGATGGCAGGGGTGGTTGAAATTTGACAGAGAAACAACAGGAAGGGACAGGATTAAAAAGGCACCCTCCTGCAGCTCCACCAAATTGTAGACCTAAGGCTACTTTGCATTTTTAAAAACCTCCTAAATGCTCAGGAGAGAAAATTATGCAACTAAGTATTACAAGCAGGTTGAGCCTGATTTAGCCAAATTATTTATACTGCAGTCTTCTCTGCTCTGACAAAAGACCAAACAGGGAAGATAAATTGCTTCTTAAAGAAAGCAACTCCCATGCACTGCAGAAAAAAAAACCTTGCAATTAACCCATACCAGGTTTCCAACCTTTATTTGCCAAAATTACCCATCTCTCCTTATCTATTCTTACTTTGCACAGAAAATGTCACATTTTTTTGGCTTCACAGAAGGATTTCTTAATTTGAATTTTGTGGGTACCTGGAGTCTTTGCAGCTTCCTCTAACTGCAGATCTTTTACCTATATGTTGCTTCTCCTCTCACTACTTGAGTAATCCCGATCCAGTATCAGGAGAATCCAGTGATACACTATCCATAATGTACATGGGAATTTATATTTTGAGAAAACTTCTTCCCAGTGGTTAAAAAGTTCACTTTTTATGCTGGAGACAGGGACCCAGCTGCAGAAATACTAATGGGTATTTGAGCCCCCATGACCTTGGGCCACTACAACTCTGCCTGCTCTACTCTTTCAAATACAATCAATTAAGAACCTTCATTATCCGTCACTTAGTATATTACAATCCAGAACCCTGAACTCAATTTTTTCTATCTGCCTGTGTTAAATATTTGAATTTGATCCTTCTTCACCTCTGCAGCACCTCCCATGTGCACCTTTTCTCTTTGTCCCTTCGTCTCTCAAACGTCTGCTGGTGATAACCTTCTCTTCATCTGATTTGTTTAGATCAGCTCCTCTTTCAAACTTCCTTTCTCACTTGTCTGCTTCTGATTCCATTCCTTTCCTGTGATCTTCTTCCTGCCTTGCACCATTTTGGGTCACAGTAGCTCAGCAATGAAAAACACAGATTGTCATAGGTCGTTTTCAATTAAATAATTGTGTGAGCAGAATGGCCGCTCCCCGCATAAAATCGGGGGCAACCTTTGCGTGGACGCGCGTGGCCCCTGGATCTGGAGCAGCTCCATCAGCATAGGCTTGGCTTTGCCTTCCCTCAGGTGGGATACCTGGAGGTCTCTGTCTACCCCAGTCAGTTGTCCAATCCCACCTAGGGGAAGCGTTGCCAAGGAGATCAGGCCAGGTAGGGGAGGGATTACCTGCCCACACAATAGAGGGAGGATCTTACCTGGGAATCCTCACTTGGCTCCAGAGCTTCTCCCAGCCTACCCACCCCCAGTTAATGCCTTGTTTTGCAGGTTAACTTTTCATCACAGGTTATGCAGGTTAACTTTTCTTCACAGGTATGCGGGCGCTGCTACGTTAAGGTCACTGTCAAAGGGCCGGAAAGGAATTTCCCTGCATTGGCAGGTTTCGCCTTTCCCGTAGCAAAACGTCACAACTTTGGCGGTATCAGGTCTTGGGCGGAATCCTTTGTCCATCTTCCTCTGTGCAGCAGCGATACCAGGGTTCCCTGTTAAAGGGGTTTCTGAAGGGAGGCTTTGAGCATACGCCAAAAGGTCATCATTGCTCTCCCCTGCGGCGGCGGCGTAATGGGGGCAGCTATTTCTGCTTGAACATATGTTCTCCAGAGCCGGCCCATCCCCCACACAAACACTGGATAACCCTGATGCTCCCTAGGTCCCCGGCTGGGGACTGGAGAGGGAGAACGCCCAATGCCTGAGCCAAGGTCTACCCACATTTGAAATTTAATGAAGTTGTGGCTAATTTAATCCCATAGCACGTTGTCTGGAGTCGTTATTCCATATGGCGGGGGGGACCACTCGGGATCTGGGGATCCATTGCGTGGATCTGTCCACGCAATGACTTCCACTTGCACAATGAGATTTTCCCTTCCCAATCCTCTCCTTGCCATGTGCAACCTACACCATACCCAAATCTGCTCTGGAGGTTTGGAAGAACTCCCAGAACAGATTTAGAGGGTGCATAGGGTGAGAAGAAGGAGGGAAAGTCGAACTGTGCACATTCCACTTTTGCATTTATTTAGGTAGATAATGTTCTGTGACCACAACAGTTAGAGGAACTCAACCAATGGCAGCATGATGGTGCCCTGACTGCTAAGACCCATCTGTGATGATAGCCAGGCAGCTGAACAAAATGCTCTCTGAAGTATCATCACCACAAAATATTTTAGCATTAGCACATTGCAATATTTATCAAAGATTCTCTCTCTCATTCCAGAGCACTATGGCTGTAGCTGTAGCACTTAAAATATACTATGCTCATACTTAAAAGTATCCATTCCCGTTTATTAGATCCATTGGTGAGTTTAAAGGTTTATAACATATATAAAACAAAAGTAGTAACTATGCAGTGTTTTATGCAAGTAGCTGTTGAGTATGAGCTCCATAGTCATTCTGTGAATCATGATAATAGTATTAGAAAACATAAACCAAAGGCAACATTGTGAACAATATGGTGCCAACTATGGAAGCGGCTGCAGATCCTGTTTCAGATCTCGGTTAAGAGAGATACCTCATTCAGGTTGGTAGCAAAAGGAGCCACAAAACAGCTCCATCCATGGGAATTTCACCATGCTTTTCTCTCTCATAATTTCTTTTCTTATGATTTATGGAGAGTGGTCTGGGAAAATGCAAGATAAATCTTTGGCACAGCACTAATCTATTCTGACTGGCAGTTGGGTTCATAGAATCATAGAATCATAGAGTTGGAAGAGACCACAAGGGCCATCGAGTCCAACCCCCTGCCAAGCAGGAAACACCATCAGAGCACTCCTGACATATGGTTGTCAAGCCTCTGCTTAAAGACCTCCAAAGAAGGAGACTCCACCACACTCCTTGGCAGCAAATTCCACTGTCGAACAGCTCTTACTGTCAGGAAGTTCTTCCTAATGTTTAGGTGGAATCTTCTTTCTTGTAGTTTGGATCCATTGCTCCGTGTCCGCTTCTCTGGAGCAGCAGAAAACAACCTTTCTCCCTCCTCTATGTGACATCCTTTTATATATTTGAACATGGCTATCATATCACCCCTTAACCTCCTCTTCTCCAGGCTAAACATGCCCAGCTCCCTTAGCCGTTCCTCATAAGGCATCGTTTCCAGGCCTTTGACCATTTTGGTTGCCCTCCTCTGGACACGTTCCAGTTTGTCAATGTCCTTCTTGAACTGTGGTGCCCAGAACTGGACACAGTACTCCAGGTGAGGTCTGACCAGAGCAGAATACAGTGGCACTATTACTTCCCTTGATCTAGATGCTATACTCCTATTGATGAGGCCCAGAATTGCATTGGCTTTTTTAGCTGCCGCGTCACACTGTTGGCTCATGTCAAGTTTGTGGTCAACCAAGACTCCTAGATCCTTTTCACATGTACTGCTCTCAAGCCAGGTGTCACCCATCTTGTATTTGTGCCTCTCATTTTTTTTGCCCAAGTGGAATACTTTACATTTCTCCCTGTTAAAATTCATCTTGTTTGTTTTGGCCCAGTTCTCTAATCTGTCAAGGTCGTTTTGAAGTGTGATCCTGTCCTCTGGGGTGTTAGCCACCCCTCCCAGTTTGGTGTCATCTGCAAATTTGATCAGGATGCCCTTGAGTCCATCATCCAAGTCGTTGATAAAGATGTTGAATAAGACTGGGCCCAAGACAGAACCCTGTGGCACCCCACTAGTCACTCTTCTCCAGGATGAAGAGGAACCATTGATGAGCACCCTTTGGGTTTGGTCAGTCAGCCAGTTACAAATCCACTGAGTGGTAGCATAGTCAAGACCGCATTTTACCAGCTTCTTTACAAGAATATCATGGGGCACCTTGTCAAATGCCTTGCTGAAATCAAGGTAAGCTACATCCACTGCGTTCCCTTCATCTACCAGGCTTGTAATTCTGTCAAAAGACGAGATCAGGTTAGTCTGACATGACTTATTTTTCAGAAATCCATGCTGACTATTGGTGATCACAGCATTCCTTTCTAGGTGCTCACAGACTGTTTGCTTAATGATCTGCTCCAGAATCTTCCCTGGTATTGATGTCAGACTGACTGGGCGGTAATTATTTGGGTCCTCTCTTTTCCCCTTTTTGAAAATAGGGACAACATTTGCCCTCCTCCAGTCTGCCGGGACTTCGCCTGTTCTCCAGGAATTCTCAAAGATGACTGCCAGTGGTTCTGAGATCACATCTGCCAGTTCTTTTAATACTCTTGGATGCAGTTCATCTGGCCCTGGAGACTTGAATACATCTAAACTAGCCAAGTATTCTTGTACTATCTCCTTAGTTATTCTGGGCTGTGTTTCCTCTGCTGAATCATTTGCTCCAAATTCTTCAGGTCGGGCATTGTTTTCTTTATCGGAGAAGACTGAGGCAAAGAAGGCATTGAGGAGTTCAGCCCTTTCTGTGTCCCCTGTTTGCATTTCACCATCTTCTCCTCTGAGTGACCCCACTGTTTCTTTGTTCTTCCTTTTGCTACGAACATACCCATAAAAGCCTATTTTGTTGCTTTTAACCTCTCTAGCAAGCCTGAGTTCATTCTGTGCTTTAGCTTTTCTGACTTTGTGTCTACACGTGCTGGCTATTTGTTTGAATTCCTCTTTGGTGGTTTCCCCCCTTTTCCATTTTTTGTACACATCCTTTTTTATTCTTAACTCAGTTAAAAGTTCTTTAGCTAGCCACCCTGGCTTCTTTAGGCACCTTCCATGTTTCCGTCTCATTGGTATTGCCTGAAGTTGTGCTTTTACTATCTCCCTCTTAACAAACTCCCAGCCATTATGAACTCCCTTTCCTTTTAGTATTACTGTCTATGGGATCTCACCCAGCACTTCCCCAAGTTTTATGAAGTTGGCTTTCTTAAAGTCAAGAAATTGAGTCCTAGGATGCTTGGCTGCTCCTTTCCGTTGTATAGTAAACTTCAGAAGAGCATGATCACTCGCGCCTAATGATCCTTCCACTTCTATCCCACTAACCAGGTCATCAACATTGGTTAGGACCAGATCTAAAATGGCTGTTCCTCTTGTTGCTTCCCCCACTTTCTGGACAATGAAGTTGTCTGCAAGGCCAGTGAGGAATCTGTTTGACCTTATGCTCTTGGCTGAGTTTGACATCCAACAAATATCCAGGTAATTGAAGTCCCCCATTACTACTATCTCCCTTCCTTTTGCATGCTTGGCCACCTGTTCCAGGAAGGCATCATCTATGTCCTCCGTTTGGCTTGGGGATCTATAGTAAACTCCCACAATGAGGTCACTGTTATTCTTCTCTCCCTTAATTTTGACTCAAATGCTCTCACTTTGGCTTTGAGGTTCTAAATCTTGGATCTCTTCACAGGTATACACATCCCTGACATATAACGCCACTCCTCCTCCTTTCTTGTCTGGTCTGTTTCTCTGAAATAGATTGTATCCCTCCATTATTACATTCCAATCGTGGGACTTATCCCACCAGGTTTCAGTGATGCCTATTATGTCATATTTAGTTTGCTGTACCAAGAGCTCAAGCTCATCTTGTTTATTTCCCATGCTTTGCGCATTAGTGTACAGACATTGAAGTCCATTAATCATTCCCCCGTGTCTCTTATTTAAGGATTTTTTCCTCCCACCACTAGGTCTGTGTGCTGTTTGCTCCATTTGGTCTATGACATTTGGATGATCATCTTCATCAATTGATAGACTCCTACCTTCAGGAGCACTGTCTCCCTCCCCCACATTAGTCAGTTTAAAGCCCTCCTGATGAGGTTTCTGAGATTTTTGGCAAAAACATTCCTCCCAACCGTTGTGAGGTGCAGCCCATCGCTTGCCAGAAGTCCATCTTCAAGAAACTGCAGTCCGTGATCTAAGAATCCAAACCGTTCCTGTTTACACCATTTGTGAAGCCAGCTGTTCACTTCCACTATTTTTCCCTCTCTCCCTGGGCCACGTCGATCAACTGGGAGGACAGATGAGATGACAATTTGTGCATTTAATTGCTTCAATTTCCTGCCCAGAGCCTTGTAGTCTCTTTTGATCTTCTGGAGGCTATTGCTTGCAGTGTCATTGGTTCCCACATGAACCAAGAGGAAGGGGTATTTGTCAGTGGGTTTTATGATTCCTTGCAGTCGTTCAGTTACATCTTGGATCTTAGCCCCGGGGAGACAGCAGACTTCCCGAGACATCTTGTCAGGCCCACAGATCACTGCTTCTGTTCCCCTCAGTAGGGAATCCCCTATCACCACTACACGCCTCCTCTTAGGTTTGGTCGGGGTTCTTCCGTGAGCTGTCCATTCCAAGGTCGCCTTCACATTCCCTGAGGACTGACTTTGCTGCTCATCTTCATATACCTGATCGACTGTAATGAGGGAGAGATCCTCAAATGGAGTCTGCTCTTCGTCTTCCATGCTAGGGGAGAGGACCTCAAAGCGATTGTGTATTTCTAAACAATCAGAGCGAACCCTGGGCCTCCTACTTCTTTGAGTCACGTTTCTCCATATATCTGGCTCCTGTGTTGGGGAACTAGCCTCCTTCTCAGGGGAGTCCCCTGTCTCCTCCTTGGTGGAGACGGTGTGCTCTGTTGCTTCCAAGAAGAGCTCCAGCTCTCTAATTCTTTGGAGCGTAGCTACACGTTCCTCCAGTTGCTGGACTTTGTCTTCTAAGAGGGCAATCAACATGCAATTGCTGCAGGTAAAGCTGCCTGCAACCTTTGGCAAGATGGCAAACATTGCGCAGGAACCGCAGGTGACTGCAGCTGTTCCCTCCCCCCTCCATCTTGAGAACGTGTCGTTGGGGGTGGCTACAGCGATTCTCCATCATAAAAAGTGTGAAGACAGGACAAATAACTCCCCCCCAAAAAAACCCTAGGTCTCCCCCAAGAAACGTTTGAGACTAGCTCCCCTAAATCTAAAAGATGGATCAAACTGCGTGCGCCGCTAGGCCGCTGCCCTGCAAGCTCTGATAAGCTCCTCCCACAGCTAATCACCTGCCTCAACAGAAACCCTGCCCCCTCTGACCTTTGCACAGGGAGAGCAGCTAATCAGCCACAAAGAAACACACACACAAGAAAACCCTTTTTGCTCCTTCTTCAGCTGCTGCCCTGCAAGCTCTGACAGTGGTCTTTCACATCAGTTATTACCAAATCCTTTTTTTAAAAAAACACAACCCTGGGAACGCCATAGATTGAATCTGTGATGTTATAAAGGCAAAGCATGTGCTCTACCATTGATATGCTGTCCATCCTGGAACCACAGCTCAGCTTTGGATATAGCACCATTCAAATGCCTTTTTCTCTATTTCCTATTTGCCCCTTCTTTGGAGCTTCTATAATGTCATGCAACTACTTGGCTGCTTAATTTTGTAAGCAGATAGTCAGGCCAAGTGAGTTCAGAAGACATTTTACCTGCTAAATCTGCCGTGCAATTCAAGAATACAAATATGATGGGTAAAAGACCATCTAGAGAGCACTGCTTGCTTCTCTAGAAAACATACTTTGATGACTCATTAATATAGTGACTTAGATAATTACAGGTTCTGCTGAACTATGAAGATGGGCTTACAAGTGTGGTTCAAACCTCTTTTTAAAATAATAATCATAATATTGCTGAATATTTCCTTAAGATAAAACCCAAACACACCATTGCCACACTGCAGCCTGCCTTTCCTCCCAGTTTATAACATTAGTTATGCTAAATGTACTTGCCACCCCCATTTAACATGCTGAAAAAGTGAAAAATGTCATTTCTGGAAGGGGACTTCAAGCAGAGAGGCTTGAAAATGGGATCTGCATTCATCATCAGCTTAAAAGGAGAGAGATGAATGGATGGAGCACTTATACATAGTTCCTGAATAGGTGAGTTCACTCCATTTGTCTATTGTATCCATTTAGATTACAAATGATTCACTCTCTGCCAGGTTCAGATTTGCATTGCGTTATTATATACAGTCATAGAACCCATTGGCCACTCTTCAGGGATTTGGTTACGGGAGGAGGGATGGGTTGGGAGGAGGTTGGAATCAACTCCAGGCAAAGCAAAGGAGCCTTGTAAAATATACTGTGAAATCACTGCCTCTTTTTCAATAAGCCCAGGCGGCCGGCAGCATGAACCTAATAAAAAGTTAGAAGATCACAAATAAGCCATTAATTAATTTTTGCAAAATGTCAGAAGCCAGATGCTTCATTACAAATACTTCAAGTGTAATTTACCCATCTCACAGCAGCCACTCAAGGTTTCATCAGAATAGTGACATTTTATAGTCCAATGGCCTAAGGGTAGGACTTGCTCAGAAATACTCTTGCACAACCTCACTGAAATAAATATGAGGCAAGCAAGAGCTTTACTGTACATTTCTGCTGTACCCTTTCCTTAGAACTGATAGGTGTAGCTTAGTTTGTCATTCCCCCCCCCCCCCCGGAGGTATAATTTAGAGCCTCATTGCCCTGAGGCTTACCATTTCAGGGGCTGGTGTGTGGTTGTTACCGAGACCCAAAACTTGCTATAGCACTGACCCAATGCTTGCATCCAGGGAAGAGTCACCCATCCAAGGTGACTGCTAGAAACAGTGGTTCTAACCCATCCCCTTGGTAGCAGATTCATCCCACAGTGAGGTTAGCTTTAACTCAGTACAGTGGTACCTCGGGTTACATACACTTCAGGTTACATACGCTTCAGGTTACAGACTCTGCTAACCCAGAAATAGTACCTCGGGTTAAGAACTTTGCTTCAGGATGAGAACAGAAATCATGCTCTGGGGGTGCGGCGGCAGCAGGAGGCCCCATTAGCTAAAGTGGTGCTTCAGGTTAAGAACAGTTTCAGGTTAAGAACGGACCTCCGGAACGAATTACCGTATTTTTTGCACCATAGGGCGCACCTGACCATAGGGCGCACCTAGTTTTCAGAGGGGGAAATCAAGGGGAAAAAATATGATTCCCCCCCCCCCCCAGCTCTGGGAGCAGCGGACAGGCTGCAGGCAGCCTGTGCGATTCTCCCAGACCTTCGTCCTGCTTTTGCGGGAGGTGGGGGAATTCCCCCACCTCCCGCAGAATCTGCGCAACCCCTTTAAAGAGTGCACGGCTTCTCCTGGCTTTTCTGGGAGGTGGGGGAATTCCCTCACCTCCCGCAAAACCGACAGAAGCCGCGCAACCCCTTTAAAGAGTGTGCGGCTTTTCCTGGCTTTTCTGGGAGGTGGGGGAATTCCCTCACCTCTCTCAAAACCTGGCAGAAGCCGTGCACTCTTTAAAGGGTGCATGGCTCCTGTGGGCTTTTCTACGAGGTGGGAGAAGGGACTGATGCGGCCAGTCAGTCCCTTCTCCCTCCTGTGGAAAAGCCCACAAGAGCGCACGGAGCTTGTGTGCGGCTCTTGGGGGCTTTTCCCGCCTGCCTCCCCCCTGCATTCGCTCCATAGGACGCACACACATTTTCCCTTGCTTTTTAGGAGGGAAAAAGTGTGTCCTATGGTGCGAAAAATACGGTAAGTAATTAACCTGAGGTACCACTGTACTTAGGTGGAGTGGGCTTGAGTTCAATTTGCTCTTATACGCATTTCACTTTGAGTATTTTAGGTTGTTTTTATTATTTTATAACTGTTTTTATTTGTTTTTTTCCATGGGTTGCTTTGAGTTCTTCCTCTTTTTAAAGTGACACAACAATAAGTCAGTTTTCATTTACTGCATGCAGAGATGCACACAGATGTACCAGAGGAAGGGGGAGAGAAAGACAATACAGCACACAGGACTTAAACCCTTTCACGGTTTAGCAGTGGTGTGTGGCATGGGATGCCATGATAAACAAGAGAGGTACAGTGTTGTATTCCACAGTGTGCCCTCTGAGTGGCAATAGTGGTTGCAAAATATACCAGTACAGCAATGGCTCATGAATGAAA
Source organism: Podarcis pityusensis (assembly GCF_964106645.2). NCBI lineage: Eukaryota > Metazoa > Chordata > Lepidosauria > Squamata > Lacertidae > Podarcis > Podarcis pityusensis. The sequence goes on along the minus strand of NC_138031.1, from coordinate 54,132,761 downwards.
GGGTTCACTATGGATAACACATTGGTCTAGTACGGCATGGATGTATGGATTTCTTCCATCTGCCCGACCTATACATTTATTTTGTAAACAGTTCATTACAAAGGCCATTGTATTATGTCTCCAGTATTCTTTCTGAGCAAAGAAACTGACTCTGCAAAAGGGCGCCCTGAAACTTCCTACTGTTGGGACAGTGGGGAGAATAAAATATGTTCACCTGCCCTGAGAGCCATTGTTTGACAAAAAGGTCAAATCTGGAGAGAAATGGAGCATCTGCTTCTGTTAAACTGGTGCCAATAGACATTGCTAGTATTGCAGAATTATAGAATTTGTTCTTGAAAAGACACTGAAAATACCAAAACCATATCCATAGTGCAAGTAAAACACAATGACAATGAGAGCCTTTCTGGACTTACCACTTATAGCAGCAAAGCTGCTGGGATGGTTGTTTGTTTTTGGCATGCTGCCACATAACATCATCATTATTCAGCTAGTATTCTGAAATAATGTACTAGAAATGCATTTTCTTCTAGTTTTCTTTTGGTTTGGGAAATATCCAGAATGAAACCTAGATATTTTCATTTGAGAGGCATGTGAAAAGCATCATGTGGGGGGTGGGGGTGGGCATGTCTTGGGAGACATGTGTTTTGTGTCATTTCCCTCTGAATGGTGACAGATATCAGATTGCTAGCTCAATTCAGAGGAGAGATATGGCAGAATTGCACAGGGTCAAAATACTGCCCATGACCCTAATCTGTAGCTGAAGACAAATTTTCATCACACTAACCAGATTTGCCACAGCTCCTCTTCTAATGTCTTATACTCCCACAAGATCTGAATTCCAGAATACTAGGATAATAATAATAATAATAATAATAATAATAATAATAATAATAAATGTGGTACCTCGGGTTACAGGCGCTTCAGGTTACAGACACTTCAGGTTACAGACTCCGCTAACCCAGAAATAGTACCTTGGGTTAAGAACTTTGCTTCAGGATGAGAATAGAAATCGTGCAGTGGGAGGCCCCATTAGCTAAAGTGGTACCTCAGGTTAAGAACAGTTTTAGGTTAAGAACGAACCTCCAGAATGAATTAAGTTCTTAACCCGAGGTACCACTTTAATAAGCCACAAAATAGTTATCTCCCATGCTCACAACTGGCTGGAAGATCATAAGGGTACATAAGGGATATGACTACAGTCATAGATTTTTTTCACAATTCAGGCACAGCTGGCCATTAGTGTGGAAAGGGAAACCTCACATTCACTCTGTAATGACAGTGACATGTGACCAAAGGTGCTGACAATCAGCTATAAATTCACTCTTAACAATGTTAGATCAAACAGCAGCTATACTGCTTTAAGTGGAAAGTGTTGAAAGGCCCTAAGTTCCTTGAAGATTGAGAAATTAGGCATTCCTATTCAGCTGCGCATATTCAGGACACCACATTACACTGTGAGCATAATCACATCGTGACCCACAAATCTTCATTCAAAGAGGGGGAAATGGAAAGTATTCTAATGAAACAACTGAAGTGCAGGCTCTCAAACATTATTCTTATTGGTTTGGGGGTTGATTGTCTTTTTGAGAGGCAAGCAAATCCCATGCAGTCTTCTTGAGCTGTCTTGTATCAGTGGCACACTTACAGCTTGTGACAAGGCAGCGGGATAAAAAGCATGCATAAGATTTGCTTTACTCCTGAAGAAGACAATCAATATAAATCCTGGTCAGGTCCAAGACATTTTGCTGCCTGAGGCATAGGAACAAATGATTATCTATCCATACTAAAATCAAGGTGCAAAGTACCCAAGGCTAGTCCAGCTATTTTGGTACCTAAGGCAGAAAAATCCACAAGTGCTTCTCTCCCTTCTTGGCAGTAAATGTATGAGAATATTATATGAAATAAGCAACAATTTTTCATCTTTCCATGACAGCCAAGTCAGCTTCCTGGATTAGCCTAATTGTAGGGCCAGCCTTGATACTGGACATATCCAGATCCTCAAGTTTCCTAGGACCAATGTGAAGTGTTTCTTCTGTTGGAGTTTTGTGACTTATTACAGGCATTCTTGTATGAATTCCCTCTTCCTCACAACAGACTAGTACCATTTGTACAGCATCTTCCCTACCATTTGCTGATGCACTATTTGGTAAGGAAATGGCTTCATTCCCAACTAACTTGTTCCACTTCTAAGCATAATTAAATGGTGTTAAATGGCACACAATAAGCCCATCATCTGAATTATGCAGATTAACATTTTAAAAATGGGTCTGTAATATCATCAGACCAGTTCTGTTAACAACACTCCCTGAAGTCTGGTCATCTCTCATTCTTATGAAATATAACAGTGCAGTGACAGGTTCAGTATGTACTATAGCTAACCCTCTGACCCAGTTCTGGTCACAAAAATAACTCTGACGAAACCTTTGTGGGCATGTGTTAATTACGTCCGTCCATCCCCGCTTATTAACTCACCTGATGTGCACCTCTACAGCTGGAAATGAATGCAAAATACAGAAGGGGAAAAGATTATGGGTGACAAGGATGAAATTATTATTTTAAAAGCTAATCATTCATCACAATTTAGCTGAATACAACAGAACAGTTAAATGTCTCTCATCACGGTAATACTTGTTCCTGCCATTGTTCTAAATTGTGATTGACAGAGATATTTAGTTTTCGCTACCAAATGAATAAAGCTAATTATATCACAATGAATTAGAATTTCAGTTATTGCATTCCCTCCTCTTTTTGTTTCCAGATAAGAGGTCACAAATTTGATACTTTTCACTAGAATCCAAATAAATGAAGAATGCAAACATAGGAATTGATCCAAACTCAGTGCAAAATGTTATTTAGAATGCTCTGCAGTCATACTTTGAATTCACAGTTCAAGCCTATTTGTCTATGGAGAAGCAGGCCCCACTGAATTCAGTGGGGTTTACTACAAGATTGCAGTTTCAGAATATTATGTTAGCAGGTTGTTTGAAGCAAACAACGAAGGCATTTGCTTTTTTGTTTTATTGCTTTGATCTAATTTTCAGCTGGGGGAGGAGTGGGGAGGGGTACAGGGGGCCTGTGTGAGGTCATGTGGAATTGTTTCAAGAGGTCTAATAGAAAGTGATACATAAATGGAATCAAATAAATGTATAAAACTTTCCTTGAGTGCATCAGGCATCATTTTGTGATCAAGACATCCAGAGGAAGCAGGAATGAGGAAGATACCTTTTTGTCTCCTCTCAAGGGCCCCGAACCCTCAGGTCATATATCAGCCAGATGCGACTTCACCCAGAGCCAAAAGTGACTCTCCCCTCTTCGCTCTCTGATTTTCACTTCCTGTCCAGTAACCTGGATCATTTGCCAAAGACTTGTGAGATTAGTGCAAGGGCTGCATTAGTGGTGGCTGGCCCTAGGACTGGATTTAGGTTTGATGAAGCCTTCAGCTACTGAATGTAATGGGGCCCTTTATATGTCCAGCTGTCCTTTGTCAAAAACAAATTGTCACTGTTTTTTGTGTTGAATATATGCTATACGGTAATTTATGGACCTAATAGGTATCTAAAGCCATTTGCACATAACAAAATATGTATTTTATCAAAGTAATTGTTAAACTGAAATGCAATTAAGAAGAAATATATTAATAGTCAATTTATTTGGGGGGGGGCAAGAGAGTGGGGCCCTAAGCTAGTTTATATGTAAATCCAGCACTGGCTGGCCTTGTTAGGATATTTCCGTTCCACCTTAAAAAGGGAGCAGGTTGTTGTGTCACAGCCTGCATATTTCCTGTTCACAGGAAGTTTATGTTTTGTATATGCTTTCGTTTTCTCTCTGTGCCTGAGACATTGAAGCAGGCAGTCATGTTTTTTTCTTTGTTCTGACCAACGCTGAATAAACTTGTAAATATGCTCTCCTGAGTGCATCTTTCGCTGTGCGAACTCTCCTGATAGAGCGTGCACGAGCTCTGGAATGTGGAAAGCTATTTCCGAGGCTTCGTGTCGCTAATTGACTGATACTGTATCTACGGGAGATCGATGGATCATCCGGCATCGGCGTGGGGGCATGATGGACTTTGTCTCCCTGGCAGTATCCCAACAACAGGTTTTGGGCCCAGATTCACGGCACTTACAGGAGAGTAAGACTGCAAAAGACTGCTGTGAGGTATGTGTGGGAAAAAGCGAAAGTAAGGCTTTTCTATTGCCGCAGCACAGAGCCTTTGATGTCCGGCTGGCTTAATTGGCCTGGGAGCCGTGCCAGAGGCTTCGTGATTAATGAGCTGCCGAGATAAGGAGTTTTTGAAGGCAGAAGAGGCTCATGGCTCAAGTGAACAGCTGAGATGGATCTTTTACAATCCTCAGAAGCTGCTCCGTGTCCACCAAAGCTAAATGGCCACAACTATCAGACCTGGGCAAGGTACTGTGAGGGCCAGATGAGAAGGCTCGGAGTGTGGAATACCATTTCTGAGGACCCCCCAGCCCCTGTGACAGATGAATGGAAGGCACAGGATTCAAGAGCCATGGGGATAATTTTGCTCTCAGTAGCTCATGAAGAGTTAATCACCCTGGCTGGCAAGGCCAGTGCCCGTGAGATGTGGGATGGGCTTAAAGCCTGTCATCTACGACAAGAGGCTGGGTCTGTGTTGCTTTACTTCAGAAAGCTGCACAGGAAGCGTTTGGAGCCAGGGGAAGACCTTAGAGCCCACGTTTTACATTTGCAGCATCTCAGACAGGAATTGACTCAGAGAGGTTTCAATACGCCTGAGTCACTGTTTGCAATTCTTATCCTGGACTCCCTAGATGAAAGCTACCAAGCTACCATGCCGTGGCAAGTCAGCTGGCGACTCTACCTGCACAAGACCTCACTGCTACAAAGGTCTTGGCGACCTTGCAAAACAAATACGATAGAAGGAATGCAGCTGAGTCGGCTTGTGTGCTTCAGGGGGAGCAATGTGGGACAGCATTCCAGCCTCCAGGGGGAGCCAAAGCGTTGGCAGCTGTGAAGTGCTGGAACTGTGGGGAACTTTGCAGATGCTAGTTTTGGAAATGATACCACGGATGGTACAAGCACTTCTGGAGTATGCTACATGTACAACCACTGTCTGTTTGACTGGCTGTGCAAAAAGCAGACGACAGTAAGCCTAAGTTCCTGTGAAGCAGAACTCAATGCTCTGTCATTTTCACTCATGGATTGTGAATGGTTGATGCAACTGTTTAAGGACATCAGAGTTTCTGTGAAATGTCCTATACAAGTGTATCAAGACAATAGATCTTGTTTGGCTTTGCTGAACTCAGAGAGTTGCAAGCAAAGAACCAAGTACTTGCAGATTAAGCTACATCGTGCAAGAGAGTGTATTCAGAAAGGACTCATTCAGGTGTCCTACATGGCAGGAAATGAAATTCGTGCTGATCTGTTGTCTAAGGTTGTTAACAGAGAACAACTTAAGGTTTATGTACAGAGGTTGCAATTGGGTTGAACCACAGGTACTACAGATTACACGGAAAGGGGGAGGATGTTAGGATATTTCCGTTCCACCTTAAAAAGGGAGCAGGTTGTTGTGTCACAGCCTGCGTATTTCCTGTTCACAGGAAGTTTATGTTTTGTATATGCTTTCGTTTTTTCTCTGTGCCTGAGACATCGAAGCAGGCAGTCATGTTTTTTACTTTGTTCTGACCAACGCTGAATAAACTTGTAAATATGCTCTCCTGAGTGCATCTTTCGCTGTGCGAACTCTGCTGATAGAGCGTGCACGAGCTCTGGAATGTGGAAAGCTATTTCCGAGGCTTCGTGTCGCTAATTGACTGATACTGTATCTACGGGAGATCGATGGGTCGTCCAGCATCGGCGTGGGGGCATGATGGACTTTATCTCCCTGGCAGTATCCCAACAGGCCCATTTGGGTAAATGTGGAACTGCCCCACTAATCTCAGTTTGTCCTCAAACAGCCTCCCACCTGCCTAGATCCTTACAACATGTCTAGAGAGATGGTGCTGGTTATAAGCTTCTTCTTCCTTAGTCTCAGTGTATATCTCAGAGGGAGAAGGATGGGCAGAAACTATAATTAGTAGGCTCTGCTTATCATTAGCTCTAGCATCACCTACTGTTGGACTCCCTCACTTCTATCCTACCAGTTCCAAAGGGCACCAGCCTCCACTGGGCTGCATACGGCTCATGGCTTGCCCACTATTGGTACCAGGCATGCCATTCATGAAGAGAAAGGGGAAGGCCTCACAAAGTGCTGCAGAGTTTTATGAATTGTCACCAGCATAGCAGCACTACTGGCACTGGAGCCAGGATTCAGTTCCAGCTCCTGCATGATTGTGTCAGTTGCACTCTGGCTTTAGCAATGAGATACAACTGTGAGCTGTTCTTATGTGGTTGTTCAGTGGCTCATGGGATACATAAATGACAATGCCACATTTATGGACAACATGCTCAGTTCTGAATTGAAAGAAATTTTTAGACCAAGCACTTTAAAAATTACAAATACTATGGTAACCTTGGAAGCAGAAAGCACAGTTTATGATGGGTGAAATAATAGTAACTAAATGATGCTGCACAAGTGCTTTTTACTACCTTAATGAAAAGCGAAATAACTGGAGATCTGCAGTCCAAAGGCAAAAGGGGTAGTATCAAATGCATTTATGAGGGGTGTATAAAAATAGGAATCAGTTTCCTATTATACAAATACTAAGGTACAAGAGTAGATATATAGAGTGTTGTAGATATGGCTAGGATTAATTGAATACTGTAGATATGGATAGGATTCCTTCTTGTTGCTAAATTCCTACATGGAAAATGCATCCATTCACAAAGTAGTGTATGACTTGCGCATAACCATCACATGTGAAAATTGCAGATGTGGGTTTTCTCTGCATGTGCACACATTTGTGCTGGGAATCTTTATACAAGTCTGCTTAGAGAAGCATGCTTTAAGAAGGGATCTGAAGATGGAGAGGGAGGAAGCCTGAAGAACAGAGAGATAGAAAACAAAAAATATTGCACATGAGAGAAGGCCATGGATCTTGGAATGAGACAAGATGGTGAGGGTGCTCTTCTCTCGGGTCCTTCTTGTGGGCTTCTTATAGGCATCTAGCTAGTTAATGTGAGAACAGGATGCTGGACTAGATAAGCCTTTGGCCTAATCCAGAAGAGCTCCTCTTTTTTTAAAAAAAAAAAAAGTAGGAAGAGAAGGAAGAAGGATGTAAAACAGATATGAGGGGAAAGAAAAAGCCTGTTCAGCTAACACATCAGAAATAATGAACCCATTGTTACGCTCTCTGGCCTAGTGCTTGAATTGTTTTCCTATAGCCTTCAAAAGAGAATCTTCACCCTTACCAGCTTTTCCAGGTTCCCCTGTCTAATGAAGTGAGAGATACAAAGCTTTCCCAGTGGTGGTGTCCCACTTATGGAGTGGCCTCCCCAGTGTGATGTTGTGCTGTGGTTGTTGTGGAAGAAGGAGCATCTTTGCATATTTTTTGGCAGCATCAAAATCCCCACCTTCAGGGGGTTTTTTATTGGCAATATCTGTGAATATTTGTGTATTAATTTATGTCACACAATATTGTTGTTTCTCTCAAATGGCTTTGGATGTCATCAATGATGTCATTTTCTTGTTAAAGTGTATCAGTCTTGTAATATCATGATGTTACCCATTCACTATGTGATCCCTGATTGGCTGGGTTCACCCATATGCTTGAGATGGAAAGCATTGTCTTCACTCCTGATTGAGTTTGCCACCGTTATCATGCAGCCAGATCTGTTTGACTAAAAAGTGGCTGTTCATTACACAAATCCCTAACTGGCTAATCTTAATCACCCATGTGGTTAAGAGAGACAGAAGCTAGAAGAAGAAAAAGAAGAAAACATATTGTCAAAGCAGCAGCAGACAGGAGGAGCAATGACAAAAATACTGAAAAAAAAGATAATGTTCAAACAATTAAACAGATCTGGGAGGGAGGAAAGCACTATTTTGAGTCTGAAAATTGAAAGAGAATAGTATTTCACACAACTCTAATATATACACAAGAATAATAAAATCCAGCTATTTTCATTTCAAGGTAATGTGTTTTTCTTGACCAGCTCTAATGCTATATGAGGAATTCTATTTTTAAGAAGAAAAATGATGAAGGGGCTGAGCAATGACTGCAACATATGCAGAGAACTAAGCAAGGGAAATAAATAAGGAAATACCTAAAGGATAGAAGGAATCCTGAGCGCTAATATATTTCATGACAATTACTGAAATAACATGCCTGCAGAGCCTGGATTCTAACTTCAATCATGATTATTGCTATCCAAGTGACTGGTTCATTTCCCCTGCTGCAGGACAAAACCTGACTGAGCATCACAGAGGAGACAAAGCAAACTCTGTAACACAAAACATATTTTGATTCAAAAATCAGTCTGTGGAACATCATGGATGGATTTAAAGCCATAAAGCTTCTACATTTTATCTCTGTTGGTTTTTATTTTTTATCTTTATGCGATTTCCACCGATTCCTAACTCCACATAATAGAGAATACTAAATACTAAAAAATCTCTTTACCCCCACTTTACTCTCATATGAGCAGCAGGGATGCTGGAGCCCTTTGATCGTTGCTAATGCAAAATGTTCTGATCCACACTTCTTGACTAGTAGGTTGATAGTAACTACTACTAGCTATGATACAAAACTAGCTCCTTTAAAATAAAATAAAAATAACTTTACAGGCACTGAAGTGGACATTCTAGTTGATAGTATATATGGAGGCAATACTAGAACACTACATTTGAAGAATTTTGAGATGCTTCCCTGTGACTGAACATACATTTATATAAATTTTCTGCTCATGCCACTATATAGGCAATATGATTGGCTACTTCCAATGAAAAGAAACGAATTATTATTTTTGAAGCTGGAGGTGATATGGAGACATGGCAGTAAGCTTTCATTTTTATAGATGAAAATGATGGAATTGTTTTTCCAGATACCATCATATACTGGTGAATTTTGGTAGGATGCTTTCACTGGCCAAAGGTGGAAGGGACGTAATAAGAAATGAACACTTAAGAAATGATTTGCCACACATTTTATTAATGTATTGTTATATAAGAGAATAGGAAAGCTTCATTGTAAAATGACTGTGACAGAAATTTGAGAACATTTGAAGGCATAAATGCATGCTATTTCTTAGAGAACAGCTTTGACTAGACCAAACATAGACAAACTCTGCCCTCCAGATGTTTTGGGACTACAACTCCCACCATCCCTGACCATTGGTCCTGTTAGCTAGGGATGATGGGAGTTGTAGTCCTAAAACATCTGGCGGGCCGAGATTGCCTATGCCTGGCCTAGACCATAATCTTGAATTTGAAAATGAGAGTGGCCTTTGATTTTTTTTCAACACACAAGCCAGTTCATCTGCAACAGTGTAACCAGAAATTAATTGGTTAATAACTAGTGTTACTTTGCAATCTGTCCCAGTAATTCAGATCATAGCCCCTTTCTAATTGTTATTCCTTGTAGACAATAGTTGGAAAGGAAACATTATTGAGATATCATCACAGCAACTCAGAACGGCTTACACATGTACAAGCACAAAGGTTATAATCCACAAAGCCGCTTCTCAACATTGTACAGAGATCACACAAATATCTGTGAAAATCACTTATTTACTGCTGTGGATATGAATCCTTAATAGGCTGTAGGAGTGCAGACTTTCTCAGATTTGCAAGCAAAGGAAGTCAAATGCATATGTAATGTGCAATAATGACTGAGATCTGCATTATATCACTTTTTGAACCAGGAAGATGGTGCACAACACAGCACTTTAGGAAGCTGAATAGGCTAAGAAGAAATCATTTGAAACTTTGTTTATCAGAATAACTTCTCATCATTGAATGAAAACTTGTCTCTGGTTGACTGGCCCTGTGGAAAAGGTGCTGTTTACTTTCTGAAATAAGGCTCAACAAGTGCTGGTGGATAGTCAAAAAATAATTGATTGACCTCACTTGTTCTTTGGTGTGAACTACAAACCTCAGTAATGAAATCTGGGCCATAGAAGAACTCCTTATGGGTCCACAGCAGATTTGGCAACTCAGAGAAGACCCTTAAATCTTCATTTGATGCCCATCTCTGTGTCCCTTCTTTAAGGAGACTTGAAAGATCACAGAGAGGGCCTTTTCAGTTGCAGCTCTGTATTTATGGAATACTACACCCAGTAAGAGTCACCTAGTGCATTTACTGTCATCTTTTTGGCACCAAGTAATACTTGATGACATTGTGCTGCTAATTATGTTACCAAAGCTTTCCACTATTGTTATTGGTGGTGGCTTTGTGCATTTTTTTAATGAATTAGGTGTGTTTTTGTGTAAACGCGTTTTGTGAAAATGCATTTCATATCATAACGTGACTGATTTGTGTCACAAGTGACTAACAAGTTCAGTACATCCATCCATCAGCCAGTAATTAGTTCAACTTTCTGCAGAAGCCTCAGACAGGATGGATCACAATTTGCCTAGGCAAACATACACACACACATATTAAACCACCTTGCATATTCCATGCAAGCTCTGATGTTCACAGTAAAGTTTAACTGACAGGTCTCTCAAGGGAAACTGACTATTGGAACATCTCTGTCAAGTGCCAAAAGACATTTCCAGGTTTGGTGTGGAACAAAAATGATAAGCCAGCAGATGTTCAGTGGAAGGACAGTGGAAAGCAAAAATGAACTTTTGTAAGGGGTCATTTTGTGTGTGGTTAATGAACTTTCATAATTACACTTTACTTTTCATGGAGTTAGGGATGGATGAACCTATCCATTTCAGGTTCTCTCAAATTCTCATTTTTCTAGTTTTAAGCCCAGCTTGCTACATCTCTGCAACACGTTTTGATTCATTTCTAAATGTGATCATGAAAATTCATCAGTGTGCATTTATCCCAATACTTGCATGTTGCAAGCAATTTCCTTTAACACAATGGATTTTGGTATGTTATTGTCACTAATATATGCATCTCCATGCACACTTTCCCTAATATATGAATTTTTTTGTATATTTTTTGTTGGAGGACAGCATTGCAAAGTTCACGAAAACGTGAATTTTGAAGGATTCCTATGTTTTGGTCTGTGTCTTGTTTTGGTAAGTGCAATATAGCTAGTGAATTTCTCTCCCATCACTAGCTGAATCCTATAGTAAGCTCCTCCTCCACAGCCTTCAGTTCTTTCCAGGTTATGGGATGTGGAGAGGGAGTCAGTTCCATTTTGCTCCTACAGCATCTCACTATCACTCATCCTACCCTAATGAATGAATGACACAAAAGTGCTGGTTTTTTTAATCTTTCAGAGCAAAAGAAAATAATAATAATCTCATTTCAAATGCTCAAAGTAAATTAACATCCTGGCTCATAAGATACAGATACAAGATAGATTTTGCCTTATTATTACTGGAGTTGAATTATTCAGTGCTTCCCATTAGCAAAATGATAGCATGACAATTTTATATTTAGACTTCCTTGTACACTGCATCAGCAGCTTACCTCCAAGACATTTTTAAGTGCACCTGACAAGAAATATCCACACTGACTCAGAAAATTATACTTCAATTAGTGTCTTATTTGATATTCACAACATCCTTTTTCATTTTTAAAAAATGTGGGGTTTTTTTAAGCTTGCCCCTTTTCCTGCCCTTTCTCAGAAAAACAAAACAAATCTATTCTTCACTAGATTTGCTATTGTTCACTTCATAATTGGCCATGTAACATTAACTGTAATCAGCCAGTTTAGGGTGGTGACTTTTGCTTCATTTGCCTCATCATTAAATCAACATATTTCACCTGAGAAGCCCATTTGCCCAGATTAGTCACTGTTGTTTCTTTTAAAAGAAGAAATGTATTTTTTCTTAGGCTACCTGTGCAGTAATTCATAAACTGCCAGGCAAATCCTTCCCCACTTTGTTAAAAAGCTGTTGACTGCTTGAACTATTTTATTGCACTGGTTCCAAAATGAATCTTGCGGATCTGAAGCAATTTCTGACAGAGAAATCCACTTCTTCCAGAACTTTCATCTGGAATAAATATTTTAACTTTCATCATTTGTTAGGAACACAGACACAGAAAAGCAGCCATGTCTAATACAAAGAAAGAAGGAAGCAAAGCTATCCCTAGCTTGAATCTTTTAGGCTGCAATTCCATAAACAAAGGATGTGGAGTCATTTTCAGCCTGAGAGTTGCATTTCCAAGTTTGCAATTTTTGTGGGAGTGTCGCATGCCAGCTGAAGGCAGGACTAGAAGCAAAAGTGGGTAGAGCAATGGATGGACCACCTACTTTTTCACAGTAAGCTATATTCCAGGTATGCAATAATCAAATGTCTCTCCATGTAATTTCCCTGCCTGGAAACAGGATGGCAATTTTTCGAGAGGCCATTTTTGCACAGCCCTGCACTTACTTCTAATTGATAAAGCAATATGTATTCTAGGTTACCCTGGAAGTAAAGGTCAAATATTGCTATCATTTCCACCAGACTTCACCGATGAAGAAATATACAAAGAGCCTAACTCTATAGAAGCTCCTATTCAGTCTGCCTGGAAATGCATTAGAGCAGGCTTCCACAACCTTGGCCCTCTAGATGTTTTTGGCCTACAACTCCCATGATCCCTAGCTAGCAGGACCGGTGGTCAGGGATGCTGGGAATTGTAGTCTCAAAACATCTGGAGGGCTGAGGATGAGGAAGCCTGGTGTAGAGAGATGCTGATGCCGATACATGCCCTATCTCCAATGTCCCTGCATGTAAAGGTTCCTTTCAAACTTTCACACACTGCATGGAGCTTCTGTGCATATTCAACTGAATACAGTGGTACCTCGGGTTACATATGCTTCAGGTTACATACGCTTCAGGTTATGGACTCCGCTAACCCAGAAATAGTACCTCGGGTTAAGAACTTTGCTTCCGGATGAGAACAGAAATCCTGCTCCAGCGGCGCGGCAGCAGCAGGAGGCCCCATCAGCTAAAGTGATGCTTCAGGTTAAGAACGGACCTCCAGAACTAATTAAGTACTTAACCCGAGGTACCACTGTACACTTAAAAGTCCCCAAGTGTTTGGGAATCAAATGGTCCCCAACTGTGTAGAGACCATGTAGAGAAGCTCCATTCAGCATGAAGGTCTGAGAGAAGCTCCTGTGTACAGGTATGTTATGGATGGGACTTGTGTGCATGCCTCTGCTCCCTACCCATTTTAACCCTTGTGTAGCCAGGTGAATTCATTACAATTCTGGAAATAGGGCAAATAACAAACATCGGCAATTTTTTCTCTCATTTTAGTTGAAATTCTCTACCGTCCCTACTGTCTACTCTGAAGTATACATTGTACACCTTTAGGCGCCAGGAAAAAATGTTCCTTTTTAACCAAGCCTTTGACTGACCTAATCAATGTCCTATACCCTTTAAAATGTGGCTCTTTCGTGGGGTGTGTGTGTTATTGGATTGTTGTTTTTATTTTGTTTTTATATATTGTGATTTTTTGTGTGAACTGCCCTGAGACCTCCAGATATAGGGCAGTATATAAATTCAATACATGAAATGGAGTAGGCTCCATCTTGGCTTTGAGTCCTAGAGGACCTGCTCCCTGCCTTGCTGCCCTTTTCATCCTGGCCTTGGAATCCCGACTGACTCTAGTTCTGGACCCCTGCTCCTCTTGGCTGATAAAAACTAGCAGGGAGTGGGTGGCTGGCTGGTCCAGGGAAATGATTAATACCTCTTTGTGAGGGGGTGATCCCTGCCTACTTGAAGCAAACAGTGGTAAAACCACTCCTCAAGAAACCCTCCCTGTATTTGGGAAATCTAAGTAACTACCAGCCAGTTGCCAATCTCTCCTTCTGGGGCATGGTTATTGAGTGGGTGGTCATGGATCAGATCCAGGTGCTCTTGGAGTAAACTGTTTTTTCTAGATCAGGGTTTAGGCCCAGTATTGGCATAGAAATTGCTTTGGTCACCCTGTATGATGACCTCCCTTGGAAGGGAAACAGGGGAAATGTGTCCCTGTTCATTATCTTTGACTTCTTGGTAGCTTTTGATACCATCAACCATGCCATCCTTCTGGAGCAGTTGTCCGAGTGGGAGATGGTCACACCACTTTGTGGCAGTTCTGGTCCTACTTGGATGGTTGTTTCCAGAAGGTGATGCATGAGGAGTGCTCTTTGGCCCCAAAGTCTTCAATGTGGGGTTCCTTGGGGTTCAGTTTTATCCCTTATGTAGTTGTTTAACAACTACATGAAACCGCTGTGTTGGGTTATCTGGCATTTGGTAGTACATTGTTAGCAATATCCTTTACATCTTCAGGTATGGCAGTGGATGTGCTGGACCATTAGCTTGCCTCAGTAATGGGCTGGATGAGAGTCAACAAATTGCAGCTCAATCCAGATAAGACTGAGGCACTGTTGGTGTGTGGTTCCCTAGATCAAATTGAGGGGAGGTCCATTGGAGGATGTAGGAAGCCCCAAACACATATTTTTCAGATGTCTTTTTTATGATGAGGCACGTAGAGAAACCATTGACCCCCTGCTGGTGAGGCTTGCTGACCTCCCTGTAAAGCAAAATTTGATCTCCTGTTAGGCAAAGACCACAAGACGACCCGGATTGTCGCTAGATTCTGCGCACAGATCTGTAGGCGCAAACCATCCCCCGATTCAGTCAAGTTTGTTAAGAAAATTCCCAAACTCGGATCCACGGGCGACTGTGGGTCATTTCTCTAAGGTAGTCTATCTTAAAGTTTTTATGTGTTTATGTGCCTATCGCATTTTTAAACTTAAAATCCATTGTTGTATATTGTTTTAAATGTTTGTTTTGCTATTGGGATTGTAGTTCCATTTGTGTTTCACAAGCTGGTCTCTGACTGTAATAAATTTCATGTTCATGATGGGAGGTGGTCGCTCTTGATGGGGATACACTCCCTCTGAAGGAGTGGGTATGTAGCTTGGGGGTACTTCTGGAACCTTTGCTGTCTCTTCAGGCTCAGGTGGCCTCTGTGTCAAAGATTGCCTTCCATCAGCTTAGGCTGGTGCCCCAGCTGTGCTTCTAACTTCTGTTCTCTACCAATGCCCCAACATTTTTGAAAGGAAAATTTGGGGCACCCTCCCACCAACCCTATCATAGGGCTACAAGGCACTCTGCAAACTGCTATAGCAGCCTTTCCTAACTGGTGCTGTGCAGTTATCTTGTGCTCCAACTCCCATCAGCCCCTGGCCAACAGTCAGAAAATGTCCAAAACATCAGGATGACTCCAGGTTAGGGAAGGTTTTGTGGGCACTGTTCCCATGCTCAGATAGCACTTTGTGCACTGAATGCAATCTCTATTAAATTCCAGAAGCCCTTTTTCTCCTATAATAGACAGTATGCAATACGTTAACTTTATTTTGCACTGGCTCTAAAGAGATGGGTTTTAGAAATCCACTTAAGGCATTTATAACACACTCTAATTTTTGCCAGAGTTTCCCAACAACATGACATAATGTTTAAAGTGAGAGGTTCAATATCCTTGCACTAGTCCTTTCCAAACTTATGGTAAATCATATCTGTAAGATGGATGCATTTAAATTGCATTTAAATCAATATGCAATCACTCCCTGACCTTCTGATATGAATAGATATTCCAGTGCTACTGACTACGAGATATTTTAACTCACTTTATGTTTGTGTACATTGTATATTGTGGGGGATGTTTATTATCCACACACAGAGATTTGTGCATGGAATTTTAGAGTAGGAATATACAGTTTCTAAGAGCTTCATCTAAAGCACTTGAAACCTCTTTAGCTGGTTTTAATACACATGCAGGTTAATTGTACTCTTGTCACTTCCTTATACTCGCCCTGTGAGACATAGAAGAAGTGACATAGGGCTAGATGTCATAGCTAGTCTTAGACCTGAAGTCTTTGGATTGTAAGGCAGGGATTCAGTCTGTTCCACCCCAAGCTGAAGTCACTACAAAACAGAGTAAGCAATAGGTGTGTGGAACTGATCTGTGCTGGCGCTGAATAATTAGGTGAATTGGATGGATAAGTGTGGTTTTACCACTTTCTAAATTGAAAACTGAGACGAACAAAGTGATCCAAGTTAGATCAAGGCTGCTGCAAAGCCTCACGTTTATCTGTCACTCTTTTCCCTACTTTTCTGTACTCTATATTTCTATGTCTTTATGTTTCTCCACTTTAGGTCCATGGGCTTTGCAAGATATAAGGTTGTCTAAATGCTGCCTGTGGAGCACTAACAAGCCCTGGATTTTTTTAAAAAAGCAGCAGAGAGATTTATTTTTTTTTAAGAAAAGTTAAAAGCTTCATTTAACTTTTATATATATATCTCACTTCTTGGTTTGGGGAAGAAATCGCCCAGAGTTCTTTAGCATTCTGCAGGCAGCATTAGATTCATTTCACCAGATCATTACAAAACAAAGTTTAACAATATGAAAGTAAGACAAGCTAGCAGAACTAGAATTTAACTCGGATCCAAATAAACGAGAACATAAGCAAACTTAATATGCTGTATTTCCCTGGGGAATCTCAACATGCCTCTTTAAAAAGGAAACATCACTATTTAATATTTTAACAAATATTAAAATTAAACATTAAACAAAAGTAAAATGGAACAAATAATATAAAATGAATCCATGCCAATTTAAATAAAATTATGTACACCCCAAATTAATAAAGACTTCAAATTCTGATTCTCCCCCGCAAGACACAGCATTCTCTCTTAGAATTTTATTCTCTCATTGATTACTGCAGATAGAAAATGAAACACTAAGGACAGCATTAAGGGCAGGTAGCATTAAGGACAGCCTCACCTTGTGGTGCCTATTGGAGGATATGCTTTCCCTGCACAAACAAACACTGAGAAAACTAATCTGGCTGATGTGAAGCTGTTGGTGTTTAAAACAAATCTACAAGCAAGAAAATACATCACTCAGCCACTTCTGAGAGAGAGAGAGAGAGAGAGAGAGAGAGAGAGAGAGAGAAATATTGCCCTCTCCCAAATGATAGCATAGACATCCTTAAATTGGTATTCTAATTAATACTTGCAGTGTGATAAATAAAACATTTGTCTTGCTGATTAGTAATAGGGCCCACATAGGAGAGGATGGAAGTCCAGGAGATTCCTTAGAATCTTGTTTTTATTATTTGTGTTTGATATATCTCTGTAAAATGTTAAGTTGAATAATCAAATAAATAAATTTAATAAACAAAGAAAATTTGTCTTGATTCAAGCCATAAGCTTGAATTGAATTTTCAACATTTAAATGTTGACGATTTCCGCTGAAGTTCTTTTTTTTCAAGGATGGCAACTTTAAGATCAGTCAAAGAGAGTCCTGGGAGGCTGAGATGTTTTTATTGATCACAGTAAGGTAGTGGTTGGCATGACATTGGTTCTGGATCCATAAGCTTCTGATATGAAATCTGACAGCCTTTTCCAAAACGCCTGCTTGGGAATGCTATGGAAGTTGCCCAGTGTAGAAGGACCCAGCATGGTGCATGCCATGCAATAGGAATCTGGCTGGTGACCACAAGGTGAGGGAAAGCCCAAGGGCATAACCAGCCAGTCCATTGAAAGGGGGCTGCTGTCCTGTTCCTGCCTGAGACCTGCCCAGCCCTGAAAGATACAGAAATGTCCCACTAGATCTCCCAAGGAGGATTTCATCTGACTCCCCTCACCCGCTCAGCCATGGCCACATTCATGCCAGCCCGTAATCTGGCTCCCACCTGGTAAATTGGTTGTGTCATTATTATTATTATTATTATTATTATTATTATTATTATATAATAAACTTATATACCGTCCTTCATTCAAAGATCACAGGACAGTTTGCAGCACAAAAATTGGTCACAATATCAAAGCTTCCTGATTCAGGATTAACATGCAACAGCTTAGATGAAAGCAATATTGAATCCCACAAGCCTGCCAGAGTCTTCTCTGCTAGTGCCAGCCCTGCAACACTGAACCCAGATTTCACATTATGA
This sequence comes from Podarcis pityusensis, assembly GCF_964106645.2. Classification (NCBI taxonomy): domain Eukaryota; kingdom Metazoa; phylum Chordata; class Lepidosauria; order Squamata; family Lacertidae; genus Podarcis; species Podarcis pityusensis. The sequence goes on along the minus strand of NC_138031.1, from coordinate 54,114,782 downwards.
TTAATTTTGTGAACTTTGCCAGCTAGCTAACTCAGGATTACAGTGTAAAGCTATGATCCTCAGAACATGAGTAGCTCTATTGACTTTAAACAGTGCTATTTTGGAGTAAGTGGTTTATGGATTGTAGTTTAATAGTCTACCAATGAAAGAAGATAAAGCAGGCCATAAAGCGTGTTCTGAAATTCAGCAGGCACACGTAGAGATTGTCCCTTGTTTATTGGTTTTATTGCTTGTCTGACCTCTAATTTTGAAAGAGGGGCAGTCAGCAAATCCATGTTGGTTCACTTCAGCCGAAGATATCCCGGCCTTTTTAAAAGGGGAGGGTAGATGGTTTTCATTCCTCCCACCTCTTTCCTCTGTGGGACACTCCGCAGAAGAGCTGTAATGTTTCAGTGGTAGCCTGCTGATCTGTAATTAACTTTATATCTTTCCCCCTGTTTAATGTAATTGGAAAATATAAATTCACTTATAAGGAACCTGGACAATTTGCCTGATTGTCCTCACCTCTTTTTTCCAAAGGCCACTTTCCACAGAATGAACAGGTTCTGCTTGCTTTGCAAATTTTATCCGTAGTGTGAGGTGGAGCAGTTTGAATAAGAGCAATCACCTCACCAACCTTCCTAAGCTAAATATTAAGTTTAGGCACTTTACTCACATACTTTATTTTTAGCTAAGCACTTTTGCTCATCCACCGACTGGCTAAGGGAAGCAGTGAGAAAGTTTATAAAAGGCTAAAAGAGAAAAGTAGAGTACGTTCCACTACCACCACCCACTAGTTGCAAATATTTAACCACCTTAATATAAGGTGTTTTCCCTGAAGCTAGCGAGAATAGACACATCGTTAATATTAAGACATAGCTCTCATGTTTGCAGAAGGGATTTTTAGGATGAATATAGTGATGGTTGAATATATCTGTTTGTTTTTTAAGCTAACATTGGTCACGTTATGCAGTTGGTCTTTTGTTTTTTCATTCAAGCACAAAATTCCCATATGTCGGGTTGGTTGAGAGGCAGGGGCATATGAATGGGGGGCAGGGGGGAGGTTCACCCTGGGTGCCATCATGGAGGGGTTGACAAATTATCAAGGAACAATTACTGCCCTACTAAAAAAACTACATGTAAAAAAATGCCTGCTCCAAAGGTCTTATCTTACTACACTTGGGATTATATAGCTATATATGAAATTTCATGCATATCAGTTAATATCTTGACCCTCCTCCACTAAAATAGCTGTTTACTTGGCAGTTTTCCTATGTCTTAAAGGCTGAAATTTCAATTCAGTGGAGCAGCACCTGCACTTTGGAACTCCCCGCCTATTGCAACAAAGCATGTACCTTTGCTAGACTCTTTTCAGGCACCTGCTAAAAGCATTCTTCTTTAGGCAAGCTTACCTAGACACTTCGGAAGTTGAAGTAATTTTAATCTTAATATTTTAGCTTTTGTATGTTTTAAAGTAGGTTTGTTAATTTTTCTTGATTTTACTGCTGTGGTGTTTTTTGTTTTTTGTTTTGGTAAACCACTTTGCAGGTTTTTAAAAATAAACTTTATTAAATAAATAAACGATAAATATAAATAAAATAAGCCAAAACACAATCCATCCTGTAGATTTAAGTATTTGTCCGCAGTCGCCTACTTGTCACCAGAGGCCCAGAATCCACATTCCTTTGTAAGAAAATATGAAATAACGTAAAACTATTTTTGAAGGCAAAAAAACCCCAAAACCAATGTGGGTGGGGTAACAAGAAATTTTCCTCACCGGGTACCACCTGACCTTCCTGAGAGGCAGCATTCCCTTGCAGTTTGGGAAGTTTGTAATTTACCTCTAGGGCAGCTGGTCATCTGGCTGGAAGCTGGAGATTTATCTCTACCTCTGTTGCCATTACAGAGGCCGGACACAGGAATTGCTAGAAGTTGTGACTGGTGCATAGTAAAAAAATTAAGAGAAGCCTGATTCACGTGGGTGCTCTGCCCAAGAGATCTAGAACAAGGTGAGGAACCTGAAGGCCACATTCCAATCTGGACAACATTCCAAGGGCCACATGCCATGAGTGGGCAGGGCCAAAGGCAAAGCAGAACAGAGTGGTAAATGTGAATTTTACCTTTGCACAATAGGATAGTTTACTAGACACACTCTATCTTTTTAGGCAATCAAGAAGCATAATAAAAGTTCACACATACCACCTAGGCAAAATCATTCAAGGGGAGTGCAAAGTGTGGTCTATGAGTGGTGTGGTCTGGAAGAGGGGAGTGGGTGTCTGGTGGGAGGTGTGGTTCAGGATTGGTTTTAGCTGAAGAGAGTCCCAAGGGTGAGACAGAGTGGCCTAGAGGGTTGCATTTGAGCACAGAAACTTTTAACATAGTGGGAAATATAGCTGTGGGAAATATAGCATGTGGGAAATATAGCTGTGGGCCATTGGGCGAACTTGAATTGAACGTTTAACTGAACATGAAGCAGATGAGTTCATTTTGTAATGGCATGAATGTGAACTGGAATTAGTTCCTTTTGAAACAGGTTGAACTTGAACTACAGCCGCTTCATTTTAAAAAGGAATTTGTCAAGGTCTGCACACCATCAAAAGAAATTGCAGACAAGTGGGGAAAAGTGGATGGTCAGACTAAGACTCTACCCAGAGACATCTGCCATCCATGTTCAACCTGATATTTCTGGATTGGTAGTAGAGGGCTTCATCAAATTTATTATAACAAATGTTAGCAGTTACCAAAAATAGTTAGAAAAAGAAAAAGAAACCCCTCCTAAATATATTAAAAATGTTTTCTTCTTTCAACAGCAGGTGAACAGTCTACATTTAGCCATTAGACATACCTCTGGGCAGGTTTCCAGCAGTGAGAAAAGTATGAGGCTTAATACAGTTTTATAAAATTATGCAAATATGCACTGATATCACCAGTTAGCTCTCAGATGAGCATTACAAAGTTAGAGCAGTCCCTTGCACCCCACAGTGCTACTAAATTAACCAAAGTGCTTCTGAAGGGAATAGCAAATCATTTCCATAGAGTAATTAAATAGTAAACAAGGCATGGAAGCTTTTTTAGGAGAGATTAAGATGATATCAAAGCAGGAGGTTTAGGTCACCTCATAAACCCTTTTGATGTCTTCAAAAAGATGGGATTAACATTTATTTCAGATCCTTCGAGTGTAGAAGCAGAGTTTACACATGACCAAAAAAAAAAAAAAATCATATTAGATGTGCACTGTATTACTGTTGACTTCTTCTTCTTCTTCTTCTTCTTCTTCTTCTTCTTCTTCTTCTTCAGCTCACTACCATTGTATAAAATGATGGCAGTGTAAATTTGGGTACACCAAGTATCTAGAAATTGTTGAGTTCCACAAATATTTTATGCAGGACATTTGGGTGCGTAATTTCCAAAGGTAGGAAATGGGCGATCATAAAGCAAAATTATACTAAATGTCACTTTGCTCTACACTACAATGAGAATGGTTGGGGGAGGCTCCATGGTTAAAAATTACCCAATTCAGACCCTTCCAGTCTTACACCACTAGTGTAAAACTGTGGGAGCCCTGCATTTCTTGCATTTTTCTTCCTTTTTCATAGTTGTTCCGCTCCCCCAATATTTCCCCTTCCATTGGTCCTAAAGAGAAGGAAAATATTCAGGGCTAATGTGCTGTTTCCTCATTCTGGGGGTGAGTTGGAGCAAGGGAGACCAGCAGGATTCTGGATTTCTTGATCCTTCTCCAATGGATCTTACTGCCCACATGCCACTGGATTTCTCTGCTAATTATTCTCATGAGCACACTGCAAAACTGCAGGGGGGAAAGCACAAAAAGCAAGACATTGGAACCAGTTTTCAAAAGAAAAATTATTAATTTCATTTAATCATTAGCTCTCAACCATACAGCACATCCACTCTGTCTGTAGGGATATAGTGCTGTATCTATCTATACAGCCAGACTAGTAGCGCAGGGGTTTGGTGGAGTGGTATGCTGATGGACTGCTTTTAGGTTTTCACAACATCTTGAAAGATGCAGATAATATCTGACAGGATAGTTGGCCAAGCAAGGTGAGACCTCTTGGTTAACTAACCTGTTCAGAATTCACTTTGTTTGCAATACAAAAAGAGCATAGATATATCAATTCTGAAACAAGTGAACAGCCAGCATTTAGCCACCAGATATGATCATTATCCAGAGACCTGGGAAATAACATTGTTTGTTCAAAATCCCATTCTGATATAAATCACACCCCACTGATGCGATCAGGACTTTAATTGGGACCAATCCAATGGCAGCTCACGACATGTTGATATTTTTTAATCTTGTTGTTTTCCTCACAATATTGCTTGCACATCACTCAGAACACATATCTATAATCCAGACAGGTTTACCTCCTACTAGTAGACAGAGCTACCATGGTTGTAATGTGTACTATGTACATATATACTATGACTGTATACATATGTTATGGCTATATGCTAATTCCTGCATCTTGATTGGCTGACTTGCCCTTCATTAAAAGAGGAGGGGGTGAGCACCTATGAATTGCCAGGGCTAACACTAGTAAAAATGCTTTTAAAATTATAATTAGGTTCTTCTTGATAGCAGGATGAATGCCACTGTATCCACTAGCACCTCCTGTTGCACCAGCCAAAGGTTTAGGCCAACTGTCAGCAAGGCTTACCGGCTATGGGCGAGATCACTCCCACAGAGATCGTCTGTGGGCCAGGCTGGTGCAGCAACACACTGGAAATTGCATCTGCGCATGTCCGCGGTGCCATAAATCACTTCTGCGCATGCCCAGACGCCGAAAATTGCTTCTGCACAGGTGCAATTTTCAGCGTCTGGGCATGTGCAGAAGCGATTTCTGGTATCTGCACATGCGCAGACGCGATTTCCGGCACCACTCAGCAAGTCTCTGCGCCGCGCTACGCCGGTTTAGCAAAGCGCACGGGGGACTCGCTGAGCGGGTGGCTCAGTTCAGGGGCAGCTCGTGGGCCGGTAAAATGGTATTCATGGGTTGCATCCGGCCCATGGGCCGCACGTTGCCGCCCCCTGGTTTAGGCAAATATCCCCTCAAAAATCCACAACACATGAGAGACTGTTTGCTCTTTCTGCTCACTTCCTGTTTGCACTGGCCCAGCCTGTCCTACACTGAATACGCTCACTTTGATATGCTGAATTTTCATTGGATGCCACTGTTGGATGCCCATCCTATCATCTGTTCTGAACAAATAACTTATTCTCTGAGTGACTGTGCCTTCCCTGAATTCGTGGAGTGGACTTATGGGGAGATTTCCCTGCACCTTTTCAAGGCCTTCTCATTTTTCCTGCTCTTTTAGATGTGGCAGCTATCACACCAGGACCCCATAGCAGCCATTCTGTGACTAGTAGTGTTGCCATATTTCACAAAGTAAAAACCAGGATATCCCAAAAGTTGTTGAACTTTTTTTAGGAAGACCACAAAATTGCCAGTCCTATTGAACATTCTAACATTCTCAGAATTCAAAATGTGTTTGCTGGCCTCAAAATATTGACCACCCCAGTGCAGAACATTGCTTTTGTAGTTTTTCCTACATATTTAAAAATGGTCCACAAATGGTCTTGAGGAGGGCTGTGGCTGCAGGTTATGGGTTAGCTTTTCTGGCACTGGACTTTTTGTTCTCAAACTTGTAGGAGTCTAAGTGAGAGTTTATGTACCAGAGTTGACAGTGTAGCAAGGGAAATAATCATATTTCACCATCAACAAAATATTATATTGCATGAAGATCAACCTTAGCAATAACTAAGTCTGCTTACAAGAGCAACCATAGAGGCAGCAGCCTGAGGCACTGAAGCTTAGCTAAAGCTTTAAAGTGATTATGAGCTGCTTATCGTTACGGGTTTTTAATCCATCTATTCTCTGTTTTCAAAAGTGTATGCTCCTGGTGTCAGGGATAAATGGTGGCACTCTTGTGCCATGCAGAAAAATCACAGATGATTCATTATAATGAGTCCATAAGCAACTGTGGATATTTTATTTAGTCGTACAGTGAATGAACTCTTCTTAGTGCTGGAAGTAAAGGTTAGTGATGGCAGGTCCTTAACCATGGACCTGTTCAAAAAATTGTAATTTGCTGCATTTACTCCATAGTCCCCAAGGACAAAATAACAACCAGAGTTGCCAAATCTTTATTTTTCCTGAAAGGATGTCTGTGCCTTGAACAGGTGAAAAACAGGCAGAAGGCCAGCAGGTTAAGCTTTCCAAACCACTTTGTTTCTAGTAGAAGGGAAACTTCACTTGCTATATGCCATGAATTTACCTCATAACTCTTCATTCCAGGATAGAGCTTTTAAGAGCCTGTTAATGGGAGTGGAAGAGAGAACAAAATACCAAATTAAAGAAACTCTGCTCCTGGCACTGTAATCAGCAACTGAGAATATAAAGATGAAAAATCTAATGGAAGTTAACCACCATGTAGCTTCTCCCATTCTTGGTGTAGACTTACAGGCATATTCCTGTCAACGTTATTTCAGAATGTTATTTTCTTCCCTTAAAGCATGCCGTTTGCATGCGTGTAATTTCACTAATTCAGAGACTTATACAACAGAAGAATGCCTTCTTTCTTTTCCCGAATTTGAGAATAAAACATCTGCTTAATTCTGAAGAGCTGCACACGAGTGATTTTTTTTTATAAAAATGAACCAATGAAGTTCAATTCTACAAAAATCATCAAAAAGACCAAAATGTGTTATTTATTTAACAACAACATTTATATACTGCTTGCTTGGAATAAAATCTCTAAGCAATTTTAATATTAACATTATCAATTAAAAAGCTAAAAGCAAATAATTAAAAACATAGTAAAGATAACTAAAATACCTGTGGACTAAAAAGTGTTTTATCAACATCCATGTGCCCAGATGGGTTGTCTAAATGAAAATGTTAGAAGTAGATTTGAGCTAAAGGGTGTGTATGGGGGGCAGGTACTTACACTGAACTGATTTTTTTTTTTTAAATGATATTTATTCCAAATTTAAAGTTACAGAAAAAAGAAGAAGAAAAACCATACAAAATACAAAGAAAGTTTTAACCATAACAAAGCAAAAGATAAACGAATAAAGAGAACAATAAAATAGAGTAAAAAAGAAAACTTAACAAAAAATATAAAAATACATTAAGTTAAAATAAAACAAAAGCAGATTAAACCTTTACATAACCTTTTCCCTTTACTTATTTCCATGACCTCCTCTCTCCTCCTAATTTTGTATTCTTGTTCAAATCGTGTTTCCAGCAAATCCTTCTAACCTTATTTTCGTTTACTTATTTTAAAATTAAAATAATGTGATTAAACCTCCTCTAATTCATCGATTTCATCAACTCATTTTTGCTTAGTCCATTATATCATATCTACCAGAACGACCTAATATTCTTTTTCCAACCTCCTTCTAACATTCTTTTATATTGCAGTACTTTTGAAGATATATTTTGAAATTTTTCCTATCTTCTTCCATCGACCCTTCTCCCTGGTCTTGAATTCTGCCGGTCATCTCAGCCAGTTCCATATAGTCCATCACTTTCATCTGCCATTCTTCTCAGGTGGGCAATTCCTTACACTGAACTGATTTTAAAATGAATTGATTTTAGAATGTTGTGTTACTTTTATTGTTGTTAGCCACTCTGAGCCCAGCTTTGGCTGGGGAGGGCGGGATATAAATTATTATTATTATTATTATTATTATTATTATTACATTGTCTGCATAATCAAAATACACTTCCTTTTTCATTGATGCGATCCAGATAATGATCTGCACAGATCTTATTAGCTGAGTCCACTTTGGAATGGATTCCACCTATAGTCCAGATATTCAGTGATAATTGACAGTTCTCCATCCACCCAAGTATGTGAATTTCGAAAAGCTGAATTCTGATCAGTAACAAAAAAAATGTGATCTCACACATTCCTGAGCATTCTAATGCTCAGAGAAGTCTATCTCAATTTATTTCTTTATGACACGTTCCACATCCCTTCTTCACACATTTCTTGGTACACTAACTTGGAATTTATTTTTCAGGTTAAATGTAACTTGAAAAATTTGCAGACGAGCAGCAGATTCAGTTACATGGATGTGAGGAGGGAAAGTGTGATCAATTCTGTGTAGTACAGAGCAGTTTTCATCATGAGGTAGTGATGCTTGATTTGGTTTGGCTGTGTCTCTCTGAGAAGAATGATCTGTTCAGACTTTCTGCATTTCAGTGGACATACATTTGGATTAATCTAGTTACCCATATTTTCAAGAAATTGGTAGTATACTGAACTTGCGAAATATTACACGCAATTGCCATTTAAAGGGGTGCATGATAGCAGTTTTAGCTTCTAGTAAAATAATACACTGCTTCCTCTTTGGCTAAGTGTAGCGTGTTTGTGACAATGACATAATGAGGTCCCATATTCTCCTCTCGTTTACCTCCATAATAAACCTGCTTATTTTCTACATCAAAAGATCAGTCCTGTAATTGTCAGGCCTGCAAACTCAGCATGAGGCCTGAAAAGCAAGCTGTGCTTCTCAAACTTTATACATCAAGGGGGTAGAGGGAATCCTCAGTTAGGACTTGGACGTTCTGAGTTGAGGGTAAATGAACCAGAAGCAGCTCCATTATTATTTTTTAGAAAGTATTTGTAAAGAAAAAGAAAAAGTAAAGGTAAAAGTAAAGGACCCCTGACAGGTCTAGTCACAGACGACTCTGGGATTGCGGCACTCATCTCGCTTTACAGGCCAAGGGAGCTGGTGTTTGTCTGCAGACAGTTTTTCCAGGTCATGTGGCCAGCATGACTAAGCCGCTTCTGGCGCAACAGGACACCGAAACCAGAGCAGTGCACGGAAAACCATTTACCTTCCCACCAGAGCGGTACCTATTTATCTACTGGCACTTTTTGACGTGCTTTCAAACTGCTAGGTTGGTAGGAGCTGGGACCGAGCAACAGGAGCTCACCCCGTCGCGCAGATTCAAACGGCTGACCTTCTGATTGGCAAGCCCAAAAGGCTCAATGGTTTAGACCACAGCGCTACCCATGTCCCATGTAGAAAGTTCCATTTTCTTCCAGTGTTAACTGCTCTCTGGTTAAGTTTGGTGTGATATATTCTTCCATTGGTGGTAATATTTCTTTTATTTATACTGTAAAAAAAGTGCACACCTCACCAAGAAGATGGAGTTCATCCTGAATGTTTCTACTTGCTGCACCTCTCCATCAAACTGAACACTTTATAAGAGCTTATATATTCCACAGATATTCTTATTATTGGGTTCTTCTCACAATTTGGGCATCATAGCAGAGTAGGACACATGGAGAAGGACTTCTTAACAATGATCTCAACCCTGCTATTTTCAGCATTAAAGACAGATAGATACAATGCCCTCAAATGTTTAAGATCAAAATGGCAGTTATTGTTAGAAAGAGTCAACCTTGTAGGCAATAAACAAGATTTTGCCTTCAATATGTACTTGCTGTCAAGAGACATTAGGTTGGCACCTATAATTAAAAAGGCAGAAGAAAAATTTCTTTGCTGTCAGTGAAAAATGCATATTTTCCACAATTGGGAAATGAACACCGAGAACACTAATTGAAGTCCCTATCTTCTAGCAGACAGGTGTATTTACACAGCTCTAAGAGACCTTTTGCAAAAGTCCCAATTCAGGGATTGGAGAAAACATATGAGAACGTTCAATTTCACCTCCTAAAGCTGTTGGCTGGATATAATAAATAATATTTGCTCATTAGGCAGAGGAGGACTTTGCATTACTGTGTGATTTGATGCCAAGCTTCAGCATAACGAAAGAGTATGTGCTTTCTGTTTATAATATATTCTATGCAAGTTCTCTTAGAACAATTAGGTATGAACACATCATCAGCTGATAGCCAAGCTGTAGTTGCCTCTTTGAACTTCCTTCCAGGGCGGACAAGATAAACCAAAACCTCTATCTTTATTGCTCAAATCTAACTGGCTGCCAGTGCCACAGCAACAAGACCTATTTAACATGATCTGGAATACATGCCTGCCACAGTTTGCAACCACTGTAGTTTCCAAACCTTTTTCCAGGGCAGCCCCATGTAGAGAGCATTGCAGGCGTTTAACCTGAATGTAACCAAATTTCCCCCAGGCAAGCCCAACCTCTGCGTGCAAAGGCACTCATAGACACAACAGCTCCAGATCACAGACCATTTACTAAGAGTGCGCAAAAGTCCCCTAGCAACATTTTCTGGGAACATCCAGCATATGGGACTGGAAAGACGTTAAAGCAGGGTCTCCAAGATCCATACCAGCCAGACACCCCTGAAGATTATTACCAAGAGGTTCAGAAGCATTAGCAGGGATACACTCCTTCTGTCTAGCTCCTAGGACTAGGCATGCACCCAGGCAAACAAGTCTGTTTAGCCCTAAAACTCGACCTAAACAGACAAAGGAAATGATGAAAATAATCAGCCCAAAGCCCAAAGCTGAATTGTCCCTGCTTGCTCGAGCATAAAATACTTGGTAACTTTGACACTAGCTAACAGTTAACAAGGGTGGTGGGATCCAAATACAGTTTCCTCAGTTAGGGGCTAATAACCACTTTATTTTGAATTGACATACTAAAGGAGCTGTACGGTTTCCAGTGTTACTGACAGTCACAAATGTCTGCCTCCTCCCAGGCAAGAACCAAAGCCACTGTCTGCAGACAACAGTTCAAACTGTTGAACTGAAAGGAAACATTTGCTTAGGACTCCGTAAGAAAACTGCAGGATTCGTGCATATTTTATCACTTTCTCTTTTTTATATGATCTATGACAGAGATTCTAGGAATTGCTTTTATAACCTCATTCCAGTTTTGAGCATTAATCACCTGTGGAAAAATAATCTCCAAGGTACCCCTAGGTTTATTCCAGCTTCAGATGACATTTTTTTCCATGAAGAATATTAAACTTGAAAGACCCCCAAGGGAAAGTTCTGAAAAGGAGAAGGAAATCTAGCACACACACACACACACACACACACACACACACACACTTGCATGAACATTGATTTATTTGCACAATAGAACAAGACTGCTAAGAAATCCTCAACTCTAATATCCCCCCAAATGTTGGGGGGGGGACTGTTACACATTCATACATTCATGAAACATGGTTTACAACATGCTGATCCAGCCAATCAATATTCACTTGTGAATCAGTCAAGCAAGCAAACTATAATCAATATGCATATATTTTTCATCTTCATTCTCATAATATATATTATTATTTTCCTTCAAAACAATGTACCTGCCTATGTTTGAAATGTAGACATTTTTTAGACATCTTAAGCAAGCTGAAACTAAAGTAAAAAGGAAAGATCATATTACGTATTTTGATATTGGCATTAATTCATATCATATTCCAGATTATATGATTAAAACAAAAAGAAGTTGACTTGTATTAAAACTAGAGTGGATGCATTTAAAACAATATATTATTTTCTTATTATTTTAACGTAGAATATGTAACATTGTAACAGAGAAGGTATATTAACATTGAGCAGATAGCACATATCATTTATTGTGTGTTTGTGCAAGTTATTTTGCTGTTTTACACACACAATAGGCAAGAAGGCAATAAGGGTTGACTGAAAAGGCCTAGTGCATGAAAAGCATCATCTATGCAGGTAAGAGGCACTCCCTAAGTGAGTGAGGTAGCAAACCTATACACAAGAAGCAGGCATAAAACATTAAGCCAACATAAAATTACACCAGGTCCCAACCCCATTCAGAAGCAAGACTACAGCCAACTCAGCTGGCCCAATCCTGTCAGAGGGAAAACAAGCCTTTAAAATAGAGTTTGACTTCCATGATCCTCTTTGTCTGGTCACATGACTGAACTGCACAGAGTTAGACTCCAGGTTAACCCACCTGCTCACCATGCCCAGCACTAACCCCACCATTTCCCTGGAACGCTTGCTTTGGGAGATTTGAATCTGGCTGACTAAACTACACCAGCATATTTTGGGGTTAGCCAGGGTTGGGAACTTAATACCATCTGATGCCATTTTAGCCAGGGAAAACCTGCCATATCGAAAGCTGCTCATCTTGGCAGATCTTGCCACAGGATACCCCCCCCCCCCCGAGTTTGCTAAAAAAGAAACCAGAAGCTTTATTATTTGGTATGACAGGACAAGACTTACCAAAAGATCAGAAAAAAATATTCATGTATGCCACAACAACGGCCAGGATTTTGCTAGCCCAAAAATGGAAGGACAAGAAGATACCAACGAAATAAGAGTAGCAAGGAAAACTTATAGAATACGCTGAAATGGCGAAGCTTACAGGGAAACTTAAGGACAGAGACAATAGAGAGTTTAAAAAAGATTGGGAACCATTTATGAATTACTTGCAGAAATATTGTAAAAAAGTGGACTCACTAGCAGGGTTTGAGTAAACACTTACAAAAGAAAACAAGTGTAAGAGTTAAGGAGCAATAATTAGAAAATAATTAAAATGTATGATGGGATTTAAAAGATATGGTATAAAAATGATAAGAATAAGAGAATATGTAGTCAAAAGATTTTAAAATTAAGGTAAAATAAAATCAGCAGAAGAGGTAAATAATTAAACCCAGCCAGATGGGTGGGGTATAAATTATTATTATTATTATTAGAGAATCAGAAGAGGTTGTTGAGGGAATTCAATGGGGGAGGGGGGAGTTTTGGATTTATACATATTTTTCTTGTATTGATGATGATTATATGGAATATAAAAATGTAAAAACTAATAAAAATCAACTTTTTTTAAAAAAAAAAAAAGGATTGCCCCCCGAGTCTCTCCAAAATGAGAAATGACTGCTAAGTGATGGGGCACAAGCAGATTTTGTATTCACCTTGTGTTTGAGCCCTCCAGATGGGCATTTGGTATGTGGATGCCAGGGATAGCACGGGCAGCTTTAAATCCTGCCCCCCAGAGCAGACCTGAGGGAAGCCTGACTGCTCCATCAGGCCCTCCTCTGGGGAGTCCTGCCCTCAGAACCAACCTGCCATTGGCCAATTTGGCAGGCCGATGTGGAGTCAGATCTCAAGCTGGGTGTGCAAGCTGAAACTCTCATCCCAGCTGAAGTTAGCCCCAAGCGGCCCAGCTCTCCCACGTTGGTGGGGGGAGGGAGATTCTGAGCATCCCACAATGCTGCCGCAACCCAAAAGGGGGTAAGCAGACTTCTGCAACATGTCGTTGAGACAATAGGGCATTAGTGGAGAATTTGTACTGGACTGGCCACACATCACCAACTAAGTTATTAGTTGTTCTGTGAAGATTCCCAAACGTTATTGCACAGCCTGGAAACAAAGCAGTATAACAGCTCCAATATCATTGTGAGCACAAATAATCATAAATGCACAATAAAAAGGACATCCAGTTGAGGACCCCTATACTCTCTAATTTAAATGTAATTTATGCTCTCTAATTTAGCTGATATTCCTGCATTGCAGGCGATTGGGTCCCTTCCATCTCTAAGATTCTATGATTCTGTGAAATGTACTTGAAGATCAATGCCTGCAAAGTTTTAGCATTTCATGAATGATCTCTAAAGAGATGCTTAATTCTTGCCATGAGTCAGATCAGCCCTTCACGACACCTTCCTAAGACCAAAGGTATGAAACAAAAAAATGCTGTGGAAATGTGTCAAGAGGACCTCAATATTTGGTCCAAGGTTTGCAGTCATATTTTAAAAAATCAGTTAGGCTTGAGATCTCTATTTTCCAGTTAGCTGGCTATCAGTCACCATGAAATCAAAGCATGGAGTGTATTAGAAATGTAATGATCATAAAGGCAGGAAAATAGAAAGAAACCATTAAATCTTGGAAGGAACAGAATCCCCTTTAATGGTTTGGCTTTAGAAGGCAATACACAGTCAAGAGCAAAAGATGATGCTCGTGATCAAACATTTCCAATACTCCTTTTATTTCTACTTTTTATTTATATAAATGTATATTGTATATGGTTTGGGCGGGGATGCTCATTTCATGTATATAGTTAGTTCTTGGGTCAAGGGGAAATACCTGAAGAAGGAACTTTCTGTAGAGGGGAAGCAGGGAGGAAGTCCGAGGAGGAAATAAGACTATACTTAAATAAAATTGTTCCCATTTGAGTTTACCTGAAGTGACTGGAGTCTGTTTCTAAGAAAGGCGGCTCCTTCTGGGCAACACCAAATATTTTTTTCCTCTTAGGATACTGCTCGAATGCTAGAATGACTGGATTTCCCTTTAGCAGTTGTGGTTTTTTTTTTGCTCCACCACTTTATCCAGGAAAATGCTGAATCAGAACAGGTAAATAGGGTATCATGGGCAAAACACCAGGGCAAGAGAAAAAGCGCTTGGCTGCTTGGACACGGAGCTTTAACTCACACACCTGTGCCTAGAAATGCGGCACAAGTCTGGATAAGCCCAAGTACAATTTGTTGTGTTCTTACTTTCTATGAATCCTAACATAATCCTCCTCTGTAACTACTATCTTTGAATTTGAACAGGGTTTTCTGCTTGCTTCATCAGATTCTGAATACCCTTTTTTTACATTGCATGACGGTTCTCTGAGCCCACAGCTAAACATTTGATGATGGGGACAGTTGTTAAGTTAATGACCCTGCGTTATTTCATAGGGAGCAGTCTTCTAAGCCAAGCCAGTAAATGGGAGAGAGGCAGGTGAATGGTCCGAGGAAGGGGGACTCCCAACTGCACTTAACAAGAGCTCTCTAGTAAAAATCAAATTTGTGCAACAGATTCTGAACTATTGATTTAGCAGAGTCATCATTCCTATTAATGGCATAGTACAAGATTTCTTTCAGCACACACAGTGTGACTATCCTTGATTCTTTAAGCTCTGCTGGGATATACATATTTACCACAAACGTGATAGAATCCTAATAGTGTCTCGCCAGTTCTATATCTTGATTCTTGAATGAGAGTTCAGTCAAGGAGGCAAAATGATAGACAGAGCAAGAAAATGTTTCAGCTAAATCCAGACACCCAAGTGGTCTGAAGGCGAATAAATAAAGGATTTCTTGCTGTAAGACAGCCTTCATCAACCTGGTGTCTTCCTGATGTTTTGGACTCCAACTCCATTGGATCCCAACTGACATGGTTAATAGCCAGGAATTATGGGAGCCATGGGCGTAGCCAGGATTTTTTTAGGGGGCCAGGCCATTTGTTGGGGGGCCAGAACCTCAGTTAGCTCTGTATTTTTATTTTCATTTATTTAGGGGGGACAGCCCCTCCCTGCCCCACTCCTTGGCTACACCCATGATATAGTTCAGCAACAACTGGAGAGCTGGAGAGCAACAGATTGGGAAGCCTGCCATAGGATTTTGTTCCAGTAAGGGTCTGGAACCAACCGGGAATTTAAATGGGCTGTGGTGAACAGATTCCTCACATGGTGATCGTCACTACAACTAGTCATGTAAATCCACACTGACCTGGAGCTGCAGTATTTATTGTCCTTCAATACACCCTAGTTAATATATTAAGCCAGAGATTTTGATGGTCACAACCCCATTGACTTCATCGATGCTATATCAGCAGAAAAATGTAGCCTGCAATAACATGGTTCAGCTGCTCCTTATGCTTTGCAAGATGCTAAAAATGTCAAGCACGATTGCATTTCACATTCCATTTCCAGACGAGGCTTTTTGTCGTTTGCTGCTGCTCATTTCACATTGCTGGCTTGTCAAAAATTTAGTAGGTTTTAGCAAAGGCCCAACAAGGGGCTTCATAATTCTCATGAGTGATTCTTGAGTGATCTATGTATACTGCTAAGTTATGGTCAGGATCTATACAGAAAGACAAACTGAACACTTATATCAGTTTGATCTCTCCACCACTTCAGCTCAAGAGCATTGACAAAATGCCAGCTTCATCCCATGGCTAGCAGAAGGCTGAAGCTTCATCATACATGGTGAGAATTTGCTACATCTTGTTTTTCAGACGTAGCTGCGAAAGTCATTAAGCACCAGAGGACATGAGAAAGAAAAGGTCAGTCAGGATTTACAACAAGGCTAGGTAAGTAAGCAGCAAAAAGATTGGCTAATCTCTTTTATTTTGCCAATGGTTTTATCATTGTTACCCTTGCCTTGAACGAGAGCTTTTATGGTTCCATATTCTTTTATCATATTGTCATTTTTTCTTATGATCTATCTGTCAGGAGTATGTGTGGGAGGGATGGCTGAGAAAAACCCTAGACTGATTTTCCTCAGCTCTCATTCATCATATATGAAGCAATCTAGACCAAATTTGTTGGAATTCTCCAGGCAGTTATACTTCAGCCCTCTAGCAGGGTTTTGATGCTACACAGGGTGTAATATATTCCAAGGTCCCCACTGTGGAAAGATGTGTGGATCCAGAATTGGCCTCCACAGTCACTTACGGACTGTATTCATGGAAGACAATCTTACTTGGCTATGAGTGATTGCCAAAGAAGAAGATGCCAAGGTTCAAGACTATTTTCCAGGTGTTACCCAGGAACATGTGAGAACTAAAAGAAGAAGACGGCTGTGCTACATTAGTGAAGAACCCATGACAACATCAGTGTGAATGGAAGACTAACTGCAGCTCTGGCAGAAACTGAAATTGGAGAGAATGTGATCAAAGCTCGCCAACAGAAACTTAACAGCCAGCGTCAAAGCATCCCAGAAGGAATTAACAGTTGATCTTCTAGCTGCAGAGATCAAACCCAGTCAGCTGGAACTAAGCACTCTTTATAGCTGTGGAAAGAAACTGTAGACAAACAGGCCTATTTATTCCAAAGTGACTGATTTTGAATGTCAGGCGGTTCAGATATCCAAACTGAGATGCCTTAAAGTGTCCCAACAGGCAGAGAGTGCAAATCATCTCCACTATGAAAATCAGCTCTGTAAGATACCCACAAAGAGCACTAATCAGTTCAGATCTACACTACCAGGAAAACATTATAAATTACAAGGGGCTGGCAGATGTCATTGATCAAAAAGAAGCCCATGAAATCAAGCATGCAGAAGCTTTTACTGAAAGTTGGAAGGAAGAGCGAAAAGACATTACACTGGAGAGAGTTTGGGGCAAAAAGTTGAAGGCCAGTTCATAAAATGAATTTAAATAGGGAACTGCTGGGAATTCCCATTGGTGTTTTTACATTTAGCATTTATGTAAGTGGTGAGGAGATGCAATTGGATAGAAACATATATACCATGTCATCATGGGAAATGGGAAATGCTGGTGGATTTTTGAGTTGTTTCATTTCTCTGATTCCCTTGGGTACAGCAACACACCTTTTATATGTTGAACAGATTTCCTCGTTATATTTGATGCCATTACTTTATCTCATTAAGAGTGATAACAAGACAGCTGCATATAGGTATCAGTGCAGAAATCCAAGATTTTAAAGTGTGGATTGCTTACAAAAGAAAATAAATATTTGGAGGGGGAAAATAAAATACATTTTTAGAATGCTTTGAAGTGTCTAGAAACTCTTTGCTGTGGCAATAGTTGCTCAAGCACCAGAAGTTTCTGCTATGAATACTTGTTCTCCCATTACTTGGTCATGTGGAGCTCCTTAGCAATTTTGAAGGGTGTGTTCAGCATGTTCAGTGACACTGAGATTTGTTTAAAGTGTGTATTTTACATTTGCGAAGAAAGGGAATCTGAGTTCTTATCAGTATTCCTATAATGATAATTCAGAGAATTGTCAGCACACCTTTTCTAGCTGTAAAAATGTTCACTATGCATTGTCTGGGTTATAAAGCCCATTATTTGGTTTATACACCATTGCTTGTGGTCCAATTTTCCTGTTTTATCTTTTTTTTAAAGTAATTTATCCATGATGCCAATTGTAGTGGTAGTGTATGAAGAAGAGAACTGTAACAATCAATGATCTAAGCAGATAGAACCCATAGATGACTGTGTGTGTGTGTGTGTGTGTGTGTGTTTATTAAAATATTATCATCCTTACTTATTTTGCTGTTTTTCATGTTTTTCATGTTTTTATACCAAAACAATAATCACTGCAATAATTTGGCAGTGTCAGTCCCAATCCCCATAAAGAATACAAAAGGAACAAATAGAAGCAGATATTTATGCTCAGGTCTCCTACTATTTAGATTATTATTTTCTCTTCCAGTACCATTGTCCTCATATGGCAGATGTGAACCTGATAGCTAGGCTCCCACTGGATGAGAGGCTCAAACTCTGTTCTGATTTTCTGCAATAGATTTTATTGCTCAGGTCAGAACAGTACAAAAAAGAAGACAAGGGCCACCTGCACAACAGACTGACACTGGGAGAGGAAGAGAGACCGCTGTATAAATCTGCAATGTAGCCTTGTGCTACAATCTTCACATTGCATACACCAAACCAAAGGATGCTTGGCTGGGTAGTCTGTGATATTGTTCACCCCAAGATTTGACAGCAAAGAGCTAATATTGAAGAACATTTGTGCAAGAACCTACACATCAAATCCTCCTAACCACTGACCACACACCTTCAAAATCTCAAGAACTTTAAGGGGAAATGACACTCAGTTAATAATATAGCTGAGCTTTATGAGCTGCACATTCCAAAACATGAAAATTATAAATGATGGCAATATCTTTTAATAATACAGTTCAGTATTAGCATCTCAGTATCGCAAACACGATCAGGTCGAGAAATAGTGGCTTGCTGTATTGTAGTCCAATGTTAATATCTACATAGTTAAGATAGGAAGGGAAAGTACAACCATTGTATTATTATATCCTCGTTACAGATGGTGTCTGAAATTATTAGATAGTGGCTTACAGCAACTCTGTAATGAAAGTTTCCAATTGTTACACAATCTTTATTGGTCAAACATAGCATCACAGATAGAGAATATGAGTGCTATACAATACAAAAGAACATAAGACGAGCCTGTGGGACCAGGCCAATAGACCTTCTAGTCCAGCATCTTGTTCTCACAGGACCAACTAGATGCATGTGAGAAACCTGAAGGCAGGACCCGAGCACAGTAGCACTTCCCTGAGCTGTGATTTCCAGCAACTGGTATTCAGAAGCATCACTGCCTCTGAGCATGAAGGCAGAGCATAGCCATCATGGCTAGTAGCACAGTACAATATGTAAACAAGATGCTGGTGGACAATAAAACTATTGTATAGGTTGCACAGGTATTTCCAATGACCTTATTTGGCTACGTGACCACATGTCTAAATCATCACACAGCAGAGATGCCATCTTACGCCCAATAATGAAGGGGCCCAGTGTTGCTCAACACACAATGTGCGCCAGTGATGCCATGCATGCAATGCACGTCACGCACATTGTCAGGAGGAGGCTGAGCGCAGAGCCCAGCACTGCACAGCTTCAATGTCGGTGGCTTCTCCTTTTCTCACACTCAGGAGGAGCCAGACACTGATGCTGTGCCATGCTCAGCTCCTCATTTGGTTTCTTCCACCTCCTTGGCATTGTGGAGGCTCAGTCCCCTGCCAATAAATATTGAGACACCTCTTCCCCATGAGTTGGTGCCTATGTCACACAGTCGTATTAAAACTTAGGATAAGAAACAGAATAGCTCTGAATATCATTTGCTGTGTTATTGATTGCCTCTTTGTTTTGCTTGTGGGCAATTTTAGGATGCTGGACTTGACAGGCTAGATAGGCCTTTGGTTTAATCCAGCAGCGCTTGTCTTATATTTTTAATAGCTTAAATGTTAGAATAGATTTTGGAAATTCAAGAAAAAGAAATGTCCACCCTCCTTCAGAATGTTCTATACATTTTCTTTCCCCACCCACCCCAAGACTTTTCTGGAGTATCAGGTGTAGCCACAGCTGGGGTGGCATGTTCGATAGTGCACAATGATGCTTGAAGGAGGATATTACTCCTTCTCTTTTATTTTGCTGCCAGAGATTCCAGCAAGTAGCATCAATACTCGTTTGCCACGAGCTGGGTAGTCCAGTGGGGGGGGGGGGAATAAAATCACTAACCAGTTGAAAACAAGGGGAGGCCTGATTATTTTCATAACAGGCTCTAAGTGTCAACAGTGCATTGTGCAGTATGGCTTTGCTATTATAAATGACTTGTTTTGCAAGTTGTCTGCAAATAAATTATTTTCCGTTGGCATCCTTAAATCCCCAAAGTCCTGGTTTCTGCCTCTGCTGCCATTATCGTATTATCCAGCTGCAAAGACAGGTGAGAAAATGCTTCTAAAGCAGAATCTATTGCTTGTCTCAGCTGGTAATACCTTCTACTGCTGCAGACACTGAGTGCTTCCTTCCATTTCTGGCTATAACCTCCCTGGTCACTTGGAGACTTTAATCATGCCTTAAGCTCAGGATATTCAGATCTGCAGCACTGGCATTTCCTATCTGCAGGTGTTGCCACAGTAACCACTACCATTTATGCCTCACTTTGCATAAACACGTATCAGCACAACCTAATCTTGTCTGCTTATTGTTCTAAGAGGAGGTCAATTATCATACTTGACAATGGGTTTAGATTTGATGCAATGTATGCATGCAAGGCATATACATAGATGCACATGAATGTGTTCTCATAACCTAGCAAAAACAAAAGGTGCTGCAGAGCATTTGTTTAGAATAATGGAAGACATTCCAAACTGATTCATAAAGTGTGAATGTGGAAGGAATCAGCAATTCTCATGTCTGCGTTTAAACCCTAAAGCATTGGTAGTTGATGCCAAGGTTAGGGCAGTTCTTGCTGGCATCCATCTGTCTCAAGAGACAATGGAGGAGTGTGCCTTTGGGAGAGAAATCAAACTGTTGAAAGGTTGCAGACCCTGCTGTGGGTGTGGAGACCAATATGGGTGAGACATGTTTTGTTGCAGCTGGGGCAGATGAAGGTGCCTGGATGTGCCTCTGCAGATGCACCATGGTGTTTCTTCTTTCTGCACACCTCCCAATAGTCATTCTTCCTCTGGTCATTGCCGTGGTTCCATGATCTGACTGTCTGTCCCTAGGCACAATGATCATTCACAAATTTTATCAGGAACATCTCTGTCTCTCTATCTCTGTCTTGTGTTTGTGGTCCTTTTTTCCCAGCTCTATGCTGTGCTGTCCAAAAGTGCCCTGCTCCTTCAAAAGTCTTCTTTGTTTCTTCTTTCCAGCTCCATCTACTTGAAACTATCCCATCACCTATCTTAATGTATTCAAATTCTTCCAAAGAAGACCCACCACTTTTCCCATGGGGCCTTTTGTACAACCCCCTGGACCCCATGCTCTTCCATAACTCAGTTTGTAACTAAATATAAACACGGACAACTGGAACAACTGTATATCACTTCCTTGATTTCATCTACCACCACTTCCCATCTGCTGCTTCAGATCGTAGATTGTAAGCATATTGTGGCAGAGATCTTCCTGATGGTGATATATATTCTTTTTTACATACAGTATTCAAATATGATAGTAGTATAACACCCTATACTACTGCAAGACATGCACAGGCCTGGATTTTAATAGCCCAATGGCAGCGATGCATATACATTTAAGGACAATGTTCATGCAGAAGAAGCTAATTAACATCAAACACTAATTAGTCCCTCAGTATTTAGCATCAGCAGCTGTCTTAGATGCCATATGCTAATTAGCTTAGCATTAGTAACTTCAGAAATAATTGTCTCCATTGCTCTGTGTCATAGCACTCTTTCTAATTGTACTTTGGAGAGCATTGACTATAAATGGTAGCAAGCATTACATTGCATTGCTTGAGGTTTAATGAGCAATTTAACTGCAACTTAAATGCAATGGACAAAGAAATGCTGCCAAACTCAAAGACACTATATTTTAGAGTAACAGGATCTGGGAATTCAATATGGCAACATTGCAAAGGATCAGCTGTACAAACTGGGAACAGCTATGAAATAATAGCATTTATTCACCATTTTTGGAAGCATGAATGTTCATAATTCTATGTGCATCATAGCAAGAAGAGAAAATCTTCTTTTGGTTTGCTGTGATCAATGAGCATTGTTTGTTTATTTATTTGTGGCATTTCCAACTCATCTTTCTCAGGACAGGGACTGTTAAAATGACAACGAATATCAATAAAAATTTAAATCACACAGATACACATTTCCAAATAATCATTTAAATATTCAGCAACAAAGCACTACTAGTAAAGCAAGAGATAAACAATTGCCACTGATTGACTAATTGTCATCCCCTCCCAAAGTCCCCCAAGATGAAGAGGGCACTCAGTTGTTTTGCTTTGTTTAACTTTATCAATATAATAATTCCTTCTTGAAAATGTAATATTGGGCCTAGAGTTAAACCATCTCATTGCTTATAACTTTCTGAAATTCTAAGATGTGAATCAACATATGATGTTGCATTCTATCAAGTCATACTACTGATCAATCTACCACAGCCTTGCCCACTGACTGGTTACATCAGTCTTTCCCAACCCTACTTTGATATGCCAGGAACTAAACATGGGACTTTCTGCATACAAAGAATTTGCTCCACCAGTGCAACAGTCTTTCTTAAGCAACTTGCCTATAGAACTGTTGGTAGTTTCCCTGAAGAACTCAACTGATAATAGGTAAGTACTTAATTGCTTTACCCATCACCATTTCATTTTTCTCTGGTCCTTAATTAACTGGTGTCTGTTGGTTGGATGATGCATACTACAAACTGAGTAACAGATGGGGAAAGTGTGGAAGAGGGAACTGATATCTATCAGAGAAGGAAAATATGGGACAATAAAAGGACAGCGGAAGAGAACAAAGGAGAATTCAGCACAGCTGTCAAGAAATTGGCTCAGGAGAAGAAGTGAAAATTAGTACTGACAGTTTAGAACTATCAAACATAAAAATGATTTCTCAAAAGCTGTTACCACTAGAATGGTGGAATCAGACGGCGTCGGCTAGCCAGAATCCTACCCCATATAAATTTAAGTGAATTGTGCCATTGGAGGGTCCAATGGGACAAGATTAAAGATTTTGCAAATTGAATACTACATTAGATTTAAATAAATGTGTTGCTTATGTGCTGCTCAAGTAGAATTGGGTTGAAATTTCCAAAGTTTAAGACTTCTGGCATTAAATTTAGAAAGAAAGAAAGAAAGAAAGAAAGAAAGAAAGAAAGAAAGAAAGAAAGATTTCATTCAATAATTATCAAAAGCAATAGAAATTTTTGATGAAATTCTTATGGGTGGGGTGTGTGAAAGTTGCTGCAAATAGAATCCCAGATCTGGATTTTGTGTAGAGCAGACAATGAATTTGCTGTCCACTGCAAGAATGAAATAGTAGCATTTTCATAGTATAAATTTGTAACTTTAAATAGTTACAAATAGACATTACAATATATAAAGTAACACATTGCTCTTAAGCAAGCAAGAAGAAAGAAAGAAAGAAAGAAAGAAAGAAAGAAAGAAAGAAAGACAGGTTCACCCCTCCTTGGCCAATTGAGAACACCAACTCAAAACCCATGTTCATCCAAATTTTATAGAAATTTTACTCTCAATGCATTATTCCTTGGAATACCAATTGCTCTGGTATACCATAGTGCTCTTTTGCTCATGCCCAGCTTTCAGGCTGCCCACAGGCATCTGGTCTGTCTCTGTGAGAATAGGACGCTGGTGTAGATGGGCCATCACATCAGCTTGATCCAACCGACTTGCCTTTACGTTCTTCATGTGTCCTGAAAATGAGGCACACAAATAGAAGCCCTTTTGCAGAGCAAGAAGGTTTGTAAGAAGTTGGATGGCAGATTTTGGCACATGACTGTTACACAGGATTGTTAACAGTACAATCCTGCATGTGTCTGCTCAGACATAGCCCCCACTGAGTTGGATAATACTAACCCCCAGGCAAGTGCGTACAGGATTGCAGCTTTCAAAGGAAAAGTGGGTCATATACCCTGTGGGGGACTGGGTGAATTTGCTGCATATGTGCAGGTTTCTCTCTGTACTGGCACAGCCATAAATAGCTAGATATATAGAAAGGTGTATCAATACACAGTAACCAACAATGTTTACTAGCAGCTTTGTTTTGGAGCCATCTTGAAATAACCAAAGCTTCAACCATTGGTGCTTGGGGTCCAATGTGATGCTGCTTTAGACAGCCAGCTACTCTTTCTGTTGGATATAATGATTTCAAATGCCAAAGCTTGATAATGTAAAAGAAGAAGAAAAAGAACCCCTTACTGGGGGCAGGGGGGGAGTTTTATTTATTCAGACCTCAAGGCATTTTCTTCCAGTTGTTAAAACTTAACTGTGGACTAACAAGATGATTTATGCTTTTGGACTGTAGTTTATTCCTTAACAAAACTCTAATGCAATTGTTGTTGGAGAGAGGGGGGGCTGTTTTTAGTTCCCACAACAGGCCCTGGGGCTTTCTGATAAAGCTTTTAACTGTAAGCATTTTATCTTCACTCTTTATCAAGATTTCACAACAGGAGTTAATATATTATTTTTGTAGCAGATTTAGATGCATAATATATCTCCTGTTTTTATATTGAAGCAATTCCTTCTTTTCTCCACAGCCAGCTTGATTGTGCCTTCTTTCACATGTCACAATGATACATTTGTCTTGGTTCTTAAAACAGCAGTCCATTTCTCTTGGATTTGAACATATATATTTTTTTAAAAAAACGATGAGGAAATAATGCATGGCATCAATATCCATATTTTGACTATTTGCAATCCTTTAGGGGTTATCAAATTCTTCCATCACTCAATACATTTTTTTTCAACGTCCCTATTTTCCCAAACATTTCATGTGACAAAATATTCTGCATTTGCGCCTAAGAGAAGATATGGGAATGTTGGTCAAGATGGGGATTATGTGAGGGGCAAGGCAGGGTGAGAGGCTGGGGGAAGAGGGGGAAACTCCCAGATAAGAGCTGGGAACACTCACTTTTCTGTTTGTGGAAAAAGGATTAAGATTAAATTTTGATAGAGGACTTTGTAATATCCTTTTCTTCTTTTCATTCTTTTCTTCTTTATTCTCTCCCTTTTCTCATCTTTTTTTCTATTTTTCTTTTTTAAGATTAGTGTGATTTTTATGGAATTGTATGTGGAAAACTTTCAATAAAGTTGATTTTTAAGAAAAAAGACAGAAAGATGGGGGTTGCACCATAGAGCAACATTATTATTATTTTTACTCCCATTTCTGCCTAATGTTTAAACAGTGGGCAGCTGGCATAGGTGGCAGTAGTGGGGCAGGGAAGGACTGCCCATTTTGCCTCAAGCAGCAAAATAGGATGAGCCTGAGTAAAAAGGGTGGACTATGTCATGGCTCCCATTGTAGTCATCAAATGCAGCATCTAACGAGGCCATACTTATACACCCTTGTAATGCAAGCACTGAGTTCAACTGGAATTTGGGGAGTGTAGGATGATAAAAGAATGGAATGAGGGAAATCCACCCATCTATATTTCGGAGTTGTTTCCTGGCAACCATGCAAAGAAACATCAAAGAAGTTAGAAGTTCTCCTTATAGGCCAAAAATGCAGGGCCAGCTCTACCATTAGGCAGAGTGAGGATGGTTGGCTGCTTCAGGTAGCAGGTGCTAGGTAGCAGGAAACAACAGTGAGGGGAAACAACTGTTGTGCCACCAAAGCAAGCCTGCTGTCTTCATGTGCAATGGAATTGCCAGCACTGAAGGAAGATTCACTTGCCAGTCCCGTCAGCTTTTATACATGGGTTGGAGAGAACACACCATCTTGTAGTTTGCCTCAGACAGCAAAATCTATTGCACCAGCCCTGTGAAACCTGCTAACATAGGTAGGTGCATATGAGCAGAGAGAGTCGTAGCTCCAGTGGGCATTTTGGTAAGACTGATAAAGCTTCTTGCAAATTGGCTTCTAACTTGGATGTGCAAAAAAAATTAACACTATGGATGAATTGTCTTGTATTCTAAAGCACGGATAAATCTCGAAAAGTTTCCATCAATTGCATTATGACAGGCTTTTCATTTGGAGCAAGAAAGGAATAGCCAGGTAGCTAATACTGTCTATAATGCAGACAACAAACTGTAAGTGGGAGTTTATAAAGGAAATAAATGCAAAGCATGTTAAGATCCTGACAGTGGTGATCATTTCAATCACTCTCCTGGGAGAGGTTATAATTTATGTTCTTAATTAAAAACATCTCCTTTTGCTGCACTGAGTCCCAGGAGAAATGAAATGATGTTGTACTAAATAAATACTGTGCTCTGGCTGCTTAGTTTGCACACCTTATATTCATAACGACCTTCTATTTCCAACAAGATGAGTTTGGAACAAAGCCCTGTGAGTTCATCATCAGTACAGACGTCACACATCCATGGTCACAAACCTGTACTGTTCTCATTCTAGGCATTTACAGAATCCTGTTATTTTGGGGGCTGTGTGTATTTTTATTTTTTGCATTTAATTCTGTTGCCATCACATCCCTACTGCATCACCTGCTAATTATATAGACAACACTACTGGAAAATTCCAATTCACACTGTGTGCATTTCAAGACATGGAACAGTTATTACCTGTATTTTGTACATGAGCAAATGTATTTCATAATTTCGGAGCAGCCACTGAGATGACTCTTGTTTCAGAAAACCCAGTTAATATGTGAAAAGGGTACCTATCTGTTTTTCTACTACAATGCCCATTTGCATTGCTTTTAAAGGTTATGATATTGAGTCAAGTTTTGGAATGTGTAGAACATTCCATAGAAAGCATTTCATCTTAAATCCCCTTTTTGGGCAGCATCATGGACATGTTCATTGACTGTTCAATTATTTAGCCTGATTAGTGCTGGCCTCTGGTGTACTTCATTTACCAGTACTTATGGCTACTTGCTTCACATAGAGGCCCCACCCTAGATGTTTTGCGCATCCATTCTATTTTCACAGCCTCAATGTAATACAGTGGTAACTCGGGTTACATAAGCTTCAGGTTACATACGCTTCAGGTTACAGACTCTGCTAACCCAGAAATAGTGCTTCAGGTTAAGAACTTTGCTTCAGGATGAGAACAGAAATCGGGCTCCGGCGGCGTGGCAGCAGCAGGAGGCCCCATTAGCTAAAGTGGTGCTTCAGGTTAAGAATAGTTTCAGGTTAAGTACGGACCTCTGGAATGAATTAAGTACTTAACCTGAGGTGCCTACCCATGAGTTGGAACAAAGTGCAATTTCCTGAGTTCAAACATAACACAGAAACGTGGAAGTGAAAGCTTTCACTCTCCTTGTCTGGCATGCAAAGAAGAGAAGGGAGTGGAGAAACACAAACCCAAGGCTTACTATAGTTTGTTCCAAATCACCTAAATTATTATTCCAAGAGTTTGTGAATATATTAAACAAATCTTATTTTTGAGCTAAATAAAACTGAGTTGCACATTCTACTTGGTGTTACTTACAATATACAACATCAAATGAGTCGCTTGGGAATCCTTCGGCTCTGTTGTTAGCTCTACAGTGGTACCTCGGGTTAAGAACTTAATTCGTTCCAGAGGTCCGTTCTTAACCTGAAACTGTTCTTAACCTGAGGTACCACTTTAGCTAATGGGGCCTCCCTCTGCTGCCGCACTGCTGCTGCGAGATTTCTGTTCTCATCCTGAAGCAAAGTTCTTAACCCAAGGTACTATTTCTGGGTTAGCGGAGTCTGTAACCTGAAGCGTCTGTAACCTGAGGTACCACTGTACTTTATGTGAAACTTTTATATTTAAGTGTGTGTCTTCTTTTTTTAAAAAAGCACAGCCTGTTCGACAGGAAAGTATGAGATTATAAAATTGTAATTCCATCATCTGAGTGGTGAGCAGGAAGGCAGACTGTGGAAGTAAAATGCTTCCTTCTGGTTTTGTAATCAATCGACCTTTGAATTTCCTGGTCTGCAATTCTGGGCTTTTAAATGCAGATATTGTTGCCGTTGCCACTAACCTGATACTACTGTTTAGCAGGCACATCTTGAGAATATAGTTACAGGAGAAAGTATCCTCTAGCAAAGGCCAAGTGAATAGATCAGTGGGCCACATACATTAGCTAAAGCAGCAGGATTCCATTTTGCTGCTGCTGCTGGGACTGTAAATAAAAGCCCTTCAAAGGGGGAAATGTAAAAGTCCAAATTAATGGCTATACCGTGGCTGTGCTCATCCCCAGTCATTCTGCTCTACTCTTTCATTACGGCTCAGACTTACAGAAAGTCCCAGCGGCAGTGAATTGTGTGTGTACAAGCTAAACTACTAAATTCAGCCAAGCTAAGACTTTCCATATTAAAGGGCGGTGAATAAACGCACAGGAGATTTTGGTTCTCTTCCCAATTCCCCCACAGGTTCTTCACAGCGAATTTATAAGCTTGTAAAACTTATCAGTATCCTTGAGTCTCACCAAGGTGTGGAGATGTGTGGTGCTGGATTCTGTGGTGATGACTGCAATTTCAACACTAGTCCTGAGCCTTAAAATAAACCAGTGAGAAGCAACTGCAATTATTTATTTAAAGTATTATTATAGAAAACAGATTCAGAAGTGGATCTAATTAATAAGGGCCTGCCTGATAGCATTTTAACATTATGTGAGACAGAGCAAGGGGCAGGAACGTGATTTCCAGAATATGATGCCCACCAAGTATTTGCCTACCACCAGGGTAACCAAATATTTCTAGCTATGGGTAGGTTTTGGAGTTCTATATATTCGCCATATAGCTCCTCCTATCTTATTTATTCATAACAACTTCTTTATACTGACTTTTCTACCTGGTGAGGGTCCTAAACACAGTTTACAACATAACTCTATCTAATCTAATCTATCTATATTATATATTTAACCACCAGTTTAAGAAATGGTTGAGAAAGTTCCACAATGGTAGCACTGCCACTAAACAGGCCTTGCCCATATTGCATTCAGGTCCTCCTTATGGACTTCCCATAGGGATCTGTTTGGCCACCATGAGAACAGGATGCTGGTGTCGGGATGGACTGGGGAGGAATGGTGGGGGCTGCCCCCCCCTTCTCCTGAACCTTCCCAAGAACAGGAGGACAGTATAGATTTAGAACAGTGGTTTGCAGAACGGCATAGTTCAGAGGCTGCAGAGGGGAGAAGTTGGGAAATATTGGGAGATGATCAGCAGGAAGAAGAAACGCCATGGGAGAGACAGCTGACAGACTCAGTGCCTTTGGAAAGCATTCCTGAGCCCCCCTCTCCTAGGACTAGGCATGCATTGAGAGTAGTGGAACAGAGAGCTCAGAGGCAGAAAGCTCAGATTAGCCGCCACAGGGGTGACGTAGAATAGGAGAGACGTAGTGAGTTGGACTTTACTTGGAGTAATGCCATTATCCTAGTTAGACTGCATTCCTTTGTCTCTCTCTGTGCATAGTGAATAAATTACTTGGTAAGAACTGTTTTTTGTTTATCTGCTTCTTGGCTGCCACCGTGGGAGGGATCAGGTTCACTGAAGCCTGACAAATGGACTAGATGGGTCTTTGGTCTGGTCCAGCTTTTTAAAAAAATGCCTCTTTTTTCTCATGAGGTGACAGTTATCAAAATGGCCACTGCGACCTCACACAATTTCGGGCTACACTTTGGGGGTGCATGTTACCCAAAAACGTGTGTTTTGGGGTGCTGTGCAAGATTGGGGCAACGATCTTGGGCAGCACCCCAAAACACATACTTCTTGGCATACAGGAAGTGCACCACCTTCACTGGTTCTGATTTAAATGAGAGGTAGTGCTGGGTATCATCCATGTTTTCCTTCCAGAAACTGGAACTGCAAGTTCCAGAATCCTTAGCAGGAAACCTTCTTGGTAAGAAGGTATTGTGAGGCATCAGATTCCCACTGGAGATTCTGGCACTTGTACAAATAACAATCCCTGGCAGGAAAAGATGCTCCTGTCACTGCTGCATATAGCTTCCCTGCCCCCAGTATAAATTTCATAGCCTCGAGGAAGAGAAGTGCCTCAAGGCTTTGGGTGTATTCACTTGAAATGTGAACAATGCCCCAGCCCTTTTTAGGGTGATTGTTGAGATATTCATTCATTGAGTCTCACTGCATGATATTCAGCTAAGTTATATTCAGAATAGACTCTCTAAAATGAAAATGAACTTAGGTCCATTGATTTCAAGTGGTCTGTGCTATTCAGTTTATATGCTGGATATCACCCACTGACTTTAATCAGTCAGAATTGTAAAAAAAAAATCTTGAAATTTTGCCTGCCACAGTTTTGCTTCTTTTGTATAACATTTTATAGAAAACTGAATAAGATTCTATGATTCTAAGATAAAAAACGCTGTCTTTCAGTTTTCTGCTTTGATAAGAAAACAATGACACAAGAGGGATAACAGAGGCAGCCATTAGGGGAGTACATAAAAACAGGTTATTTACTCTTTACCTTAAGTGCCATTTCAGAAAGTTCTCTAGAGTGGCTATGATTTATCTCAGTGTGTGTTTAATTGGCACTGCCCTGTTTTACACTGTCATTAATGCATAAAATGTGAACAACAGAAATTAGTGCTATTGATTTACAGGTCCCCGTTCACTCATCACAGCTTTTGGTACTAAATAAATTTCTTCAAGAAACTTGCCTATGAATTTATTTTGTAATCAGTGGCATCCCCACGTAATCTTACATTCATGGGAGAAATCTGCTGTAGGATTGTTTGGCTGCTCTAAAAAATCTTGAATAAATCGCATGCTTGGTCAAGTCCCATTTGGAAATGGAGCAGAACCATCTATATGTTCCCTCTATCCTATAAATCCTGGTTCTTTCTTTCCCAAGACCTTTGCTTCTTGAGGTAAAGGACAAGATGATACCCATTTATCTCTCTTTTTTAAACCATTTTGATTATATAAAATTAAATTCAAATAGATACATAGATGGACAGTGTCCCCCTCCCCATTCCATGTGCAGAAACTTACTCCAGCACAGATTATGGCATGGCATCCTCCACTACACCAAGAAGGATTTACTATGAACCATAAACACCCTTGGGATATGGGAAGGACAGAATGATATCTCCTCCCTGTCTCTCCCAGCCCAGAAGGACTCAGTTCTGTTTTCCACAGCAAAGAAGACAATAACCTCCAAGTGTCCCAATTTTTCAGGGACAGTCCTGGAATTACGAAAGCCATCCTGGCTTCTGATTTGATCCCAGAATGTCCCTATTTTCCCTGCCAGTGCTGCTGCTGCTGAACTTGGGGACAAGGGTGAGCCAGCGCTTGTCCTGAGCTGCAGTGGCCTCTCCACGGCCCCTCCATGGCCGTTGCTGCCTGCCTCCTTCTTGGGCAGCTCATAGTACTGTTGGAGAGCAGGCAAGAAAGAGGAGATGCTGTCACCACCAAGGCCCAGCCCCACATGATACCCTGGCTCTGAAGGGTGGGCAGAGGACAAGCTGCCCTGGGGCGGGAAGATGGGGAGCAGTGTGGAGCACAAGGAGAAATGTCCCTATTTTCATTTTAGGAACGTTGGAGGGTATAGAAGACACCTGACAGCAAGACATGCCAACAATGAATCTTTGTCCAGTTTTTAAGAGCTTCTGACTGTGCAGAGTAGCTCTCAGGAGTGTACTGTAACATTAGAACAAGGAAAGAGGCTATGATATAGATCCGGGATGTCCAACAGGTCGATTGCGATCTACCGGTCGATCCCTGTGAGGTTTTGATCGATCGCTGGCCCCCTTCTGGCCCCGCCTCCTCGCCCTGCCCCACCCGCCATTGTTGGAGAATGGGAGACGAAATTTACAAACCGAGGGTTTTCCCCCCCAGCGATCCTTCGGTGAGTTGGTGTTTCTCTTTGACCCCCAAATAATGTAAAAATGTTGCACCCCCTCCCAAAGCTAAGCAACTTATGCCTCCTGAACCCCCTAAAAACCGGGCGTCCTACTCTCAAGTAGGTAGAGACACGTGCCTGACTGGCATGTTCTCTCCCTCCTGGTCAGACATTTGAGAACTTCAAAAGCTTTATTCTGCCCGAACATCACAGCAACTAATGCCTTGGAGACATCAGCACACTTAGGGATCCGCAGAGTATTTGCAGCTTGCGTAACAGAACCAATAGCACAGCATTTTGGCTAATCTACTTTATTTACATATAATACACTCGGAGCATTCTGACTTAGCTCCATCCCCTTTCTCATCAGACAGCGGAGAGAGAAAAGAACAAAGGACAATAGTCCCACTTCACAGAACACAGTAACACAAACATCCTGTGTCCGTCACTTCCCACTCTGTGGAATGAAAACATCATGTGACAACAATCCCATGACTTCAGACACGAGGAATGAATCTCCAACACTTTCCCCCTCCCCAAAAAAGCTCAAAAACTTTGACCTGAACCCCACTAAAACAGGGGTAGATCACTGCCAGTTTTTAATTCTGTAAGTAGATTGCAGTCTCTTGGAAGCTGGCCACCCCTGATATAGATAGTTATAGCTATACTAGGGCTATGTCCTTTCTCGCTTCAATTGCCAACCTTGACTATCCCCACCAAACACCAACTACCTCCCCAAACCCACCCCTTTCCCCTTACAACTTATCAAAGCCTTAGAACTTGCAAAACCACACCCTCTCCTTAAAGCTGTTGCTCCATGGTTGGCCTGAGCTGCCCACCTCTGTCTTAATTCCCCTCTTCTCCTCACCCTCCAATGCCACTGGCCCAGCAGCTCTCAGAGGTCTGTCATCACAACTGCCATTTAAAACAAACAAACAAGCAAAAAGAAGAAGAAGCCCAACCTGAGATAAGAGGCAAAATGTGCAGGAACTATCATTGCCACCACTATCAGAAACTAGTCTATCTACCTTCAGTGTTTTAATTTCCCCACTCTCCTAGAGAAATTCCTGGGGAATTTTTTGACAACCCAAGTGTTCGTCCTCAACCCAGTTTTCAACTACTGAATTTTTGCAAGCCTGGGGATAATTATTGTTGTCAGAGATTATAATACTTCCCATTAAAAAACAACATCAATGCAGCACAAATCTCAGGTGGGATTTTTCCATTTAGATATGGCTCTGCCTGAACACCTGTCACACACAAGATATGACAACACCTCCAGTCCCAAGTAAACAGACAGAAGTATCTTGTTCTGGGTATGTCAAGTGCCACAACAAAAGCAGACCTTCAATTATGAATGTAAGAGAGAAAACTAGGTGTACATGCAGTCAATTGGGGTTTATGAATTCCAGTTGTTACTGCTGGGAGTCAGGAAAAGCAATTCCTGTCAAAAATATGTATTTATCTAATTATTTAAAAGGCCTTAAGTTGTGCTTTATAGCAGACCCTGCTGAAGACAAGATAAGCAAATGACAGGCGTTTTGTGGTCATTATGTACCATATTGTAGAAAGCATGACAGGCCATAACTCTCACAAAACTCACATTGCATATTAATGCAGAATTCAGCAGAAGGAGCTGATGAAGTTAAATGTTTTGACAGGATGAATGTGGACTCAGCAAGAGGGAAAGAGGGCACAATTTTCAAAGCTTTCCTCTTCCCCCCAAGCAGCGAGAACATTAGATTATGGCACTGTTTGTTTCTTCTGACAGGGTTTTGAAGTTTGAGTGAAGCACTTTAAAAATGGAATCAGTATGCCAAAATGATTGTTGATGTCAAAAATTCTGGCATGTTCTGATAAAGCTATTTTTATCACTGTTTGGAAATAAAATGAATGGAAATAAATGCTGGGCCAGATGTTGAAGGCACTTTTGCTCATTTACAGTTCTTCCCCTTCCGCTCCAAATATCTTAAATTTTGCTCCTGCATATTTTAGAAGCAGCTGAGAATCATTAATTTGTTTCTTGAAAATATTTACATTCTGTTTTTCTGTCCTGATATGGATCCCACTAGGCAGCTAACAGGGACTGAGCTAAAACAGGGAATAATTTTATTTTCACATATATAAAAATTCACAAGACAAATGGCTTGGTTTACCTGAATGGACAACATTCGTATATTTCTGCCTTCTCTATAATGTCAGCAATTTAAAAGTCTGATTAGCTATTGTAATCATTTTTTAAATGATAAATATTACATTGGAGCAGCTATGTTTGCAAAAGAAACTGCAGAAAATCACAATAGAATGGGTTTTGAATTACAAAAAGGAGTGTGCACTGTAAGCAGAGGGAGATGCACATGAGCTCAGATTCCTGTTAGATTCATTCCTTTTAAAATTATAGTAAATTACTGTATGGGAAACTGTACTTGGTTGAATTACAAATGAACACTTTAAAATAGATGTTTCATCAGATCTAGTCCTGCTTAAGGACCATAGTGACATCTGTCAAGGATCTGTATGCACTGCTTTCCTGGTAGTTAAAGGGTAAATATTAAATCAGGAACTGGGGTGTTGTAGTCCTTCAGTTTTTTGGACTCCTACTACCATCAACCTAGTCAGTTTGGACAGTAGACAGGAATGATGGGAGTTGTAGTTCAACATCATCTAGAGAACCACAGATTCCTCCTCCCTGAATATAATGGTATATTGGTAGCAACTCCATTGTCTCTCAAGCAAACGGATGCCGACGACAACAACAATATAATTGAATTTGATGTTTGGACAGATCTTTTGGTTGCTTCGTGACCTTTGCCTCCCAAGTGGCTCTGTTAACTCTGGAAATAGTAAACAAGACCGTGCAAATACACCAAAGTGTGGCCAACAAAAGAATGCCCTGAGGAACAGTATGAGTAGAGCACAGAAGAGATGAAGCTAAGCTTCTATGGCAGCTTGCCTCTTGGGTGCTACTGACTGATATTATTCATATGGCAAGATTCAATCCTGCTGCAGAGCAAAACTATGCCACCCATGCCCCTAATCACAAGACTAGTCGACTCTGCATGCTCAAACTCTCCACCAATCCTCAGGCTTAGTTACATCATTCATTTTCCTCAATAAAGTTGTGGCATTTTAATCCCAATTCCTGTGTCCAAGTCCTCGTAACACATGCCATAAGCAGGTCTTTCCTATACAGTAGAGAAGGCAGCAAAGATTTCTATTAAGATACAGCTACATATAGTTACTATGTATACCCACTGTTTCCTTGATTTGCAGCAATAGAGTGTGGTTAATATAACAACAAAATCATATCATCCTGGAAATCTAGAAGCAAAAAATATAGCCTCGGGGGCTAATTCATCACAGTGGAACTCCATTGACTTCTCTGCAACCTTTGAATTACAACTGGGATGATTCTGGCAAGCATCTTGCATCTATACATTGACTTCTGTATAATTAAATCTGAGATAAATTGAACCTAAGGTCTCATAGCAAAAATATGAAAGGGTAAATGCTGGTCCAACATGTACCTCATACTAGCTCACTTACTAAAATGGTGTTAAATCAGAAAGTCCAGGTGGGAAATGCAGTACAGTGGTACCTCAGGTTGCATACGCTTCAGGTTACATACGCTTCAGGTTACAGACTCTGCTAACCCAGAAATACTACCTCGGATTAAGAACTTTGCTTCAGGATGAGAAATCGTGCTCCAGCGGCACGGCGGCAGCAGGAGGCCCCATTAGCTAAAGTGGTGCTTCAGGTTAAGACCAGTTTCAGGTTAAATATGGACCTCTGGAATGAATTAAGTACTTAACCCGAGGTACCACTGTATACTACATTGGGGTCAGTTTTGGCTAATTTGGTAGACACTTACTATTGTGATTTAGAACCTTTATACTTACCAACCAGCACTCAACTTTTATAAAATACTTATTTGAATTTAGATATGGTAAATATATTTCACAGTGGCATACTTAAATTTAAAAGCAAACAAAAAGGGCACATCACAATGTTTCAATATTTTGAAGGCAGACAAGAGAGCCTGCCGATATCTATCCAAGGTATTCTTACAATTCTGCATATAAGTCCAGAAAAATATTGGCTATGAACAGGCTAGAAAATACTGTGGCAATTAAAACCATTGTTTTGCTGAAATATGCCCTTCAGTTTCTCAAAAGGTTCTCTTTCTATGTGAAAAGGTTCCAATTTTTTGCCTCATTGTCAGGGAATGGCATCTTACCTGGTTCCAGAGTGGGCAGTGGTTGCGACCCATCACGGTCCCCCACCCAGCTGGCAAAAAACTTGTCACCTTGCAGCCGGCCATTGGGATCCTCCTCAGATGGCTGAAAGGAATTGCAGGATATGCAAAATTAATGAATGTTAGAGTGATGTTGGATTGAAATTAAGTGGCTTCTAGCTGTACAGGCTTTAAAGTTATAAATATATCAAGATTAAGGATTAGGATTAAAAAGGTTAAAAGAATGGAAAAATTGGTTTTTAATAGGTAAAAATTTAATGTTATATTATATTAAGATTAAGGATTGGGATTAAAAAGGAGGGAAAGGAATTGCTGGACTAACAAACTGAATTGGAATACAAAAGAGGGAGGTATGAGGAGGTCCGGGAAACAAGTAAATGTAAAAGTAGTGATGAAAAGAGGGAATTGTTTTTAACTGTTTTTCTTTTTTCTTTTTGTATTTTGCATTGTGTATTTTTCTTTTTATTCTTGAATTTTTCTTTTTTGTTGATGTGATTCTTTCTTTGTGAAACTTTAATAAATATCATTTAAAAAAAAAAAAAGGAATTGCAGGATAGTCCGCCAAACTCAGTTTTGGATCTGGCCAATCGAGGGGCAGAGTTTTGGCAGCAATAGTGCAATAGTCTTCACTCTGGTCCACTGTCAAAGAATAAAGGCCATCTATACTGTGGATCTGGTTGATATTTACACACATTAGTTCATTAGTTGACAATCCCTGCTAGGACTCTAGGCTTTGAACCAGGAATCTAGCCTAGTGAACTACCAGGGATTGTATGTGGTCAAGCCTCAGAACCTTCTTCACCAAAGGTCTAATTGCTTGACCTCTTTAGATCCTAACACAGTTCTGTTCTTCTGTGTAGTCAACAGAACAGCACTGTTGGGTGTGCTGCCCTTCAGAGGCCACTTTCTTAAGGGATCCTGATTGAGAAAATAAACTCTCCAGATCAACATATGGTCCCAACTTGGCTTTGCAAAATAGTATCTTGAGTCAATTAGTTAAATTAATTGATGAAAACCCCTTGAATTGATTAAAAAGTCATTCCGGATTAATTTGGAACCATTTAAAAAAACTTATTATTATTATTATTATTATTATTATTATTATTATTATTATCAATTGCTTATACCCAGCCCATCTGGCCAGGCCTCCCCAGCCACTCTGGGAGGCTTCCAACAGGATATTAAAAACACAATAAAAGATCAAACATTAAAACCTTCCCTTAAAGGTTTTTTTACATAAGTATTTACACACACACACACACACACACACACACCCCTTCCACAATTTGGGATGATTTAGAAGAGGAATTCCTTCCTTGCACAGGAGGAAAGCCTCCTCTAAGATAATGGCCACAACAACACATTCATGTATCAAAATAAATATTTTGCCCCTCCCACCCCTTTATACTTGATGGAAGATGGAATTGGACAATCGGGAGAGAAAAGGCATCGCTGGGCATGAATTGTGGGAAATATGCCTGGGAAAGGGAAAGCATCTGTGCAGTTGTAAACAGTGTTAAAAATGATAGCAGTATTAGTTTATAGTCACTGAGCCTCACTAAGCATTAAATTATTTATGGATATCTTCAATTCATGCATTAGTTATTGATTTGAAACCCCGCTGAGTTAAACATATAAAACTGATTTGCTGCTGTTGCCTATTTTCTATAGTCTCATCTCTCCCAAAGAATAATTTGCAGTAAATTGCATAAGCATACACAATTGTTATGAAATAGAGACGGAAAGTGTTAATAAGTAAAAAAGAATAAAATGAGAGAGATTGCACTACTCAGATGCCAGCTGTTTTTATTGGGTGATAAATAACATGATGGTATTTTCTGGCATTTGGTGATTCCGTCTGTCGTTATTACAGAAATGGCCGGGGGGGGGGGGGGCAAGCAAAAATGGAGTCTCATCAGAAACCCATTTGCTCCAGATTACTCTGATCAACATCAATAGAGATGCTCCAGAAGTAATGGGGTAGTGGATTGCTATCTAATTCTACTAGCCACAAGCTAACACAGCATCATTACGCGTGGGGGAAGGATCGCAGACCACTTCATATCGGATATGTGTGCTATATATAGATTGCATTGTTGGTCTGAAAGCAACTGCTGGTTTTAGGCATGGTGTTCTGAATATATTTACTTTAATGTAAATGGGAAAATCACATATGGAAACAGTGGCTCTTGTTTGAAGGCATGTATAGACAAAAAGAAGCCTTTTTAAATTTCAAGATATGGTGGCAGCAAATGGATAGGAATACTGCAACATTCCTATGGCATTTGGTAGCATCACAAAGGCAGAAATATCGGGTTGCACATGTTGTGAGAGTTTGCAGCAGGAGTGGTGTCTAGATGTTGTTGAACTACAACTCCCAACTATAGCACCCTTTATGTTCAGTGGTCTGGAATGACAGTGAATTGTAGTCTACCAGCATCTGGAGAGCTCCGCATTGGCTTACATATATATTTTCTCAGGCAGTTTCTCTTTTCATACATTTGAATTTTATTGCATATCTCCAAAGATATCGAAGTGATCCAGTATATACTTCTTGAAACAGAAATGTTTTTGTTTCACACAACGCAATTTTTGACCAAGCTGGTTGTACACACACTGATGCACAGTTGTGACTGACAGCTCACACAGGCGTAACATTTATTGTGTAAATTGGTCTACACAGGACCGCTGTGTTCTAGTGCAGGATTGACCATACCTCCATGAAAAGACTATTGGTGCTAAATGTTTCATCTGCTGAAAATAGGCAATATGAGCCTATTTACATTTAAGGCTGTGTCTCTTTGCAGTTTAGGAATATATGTATCAAGCAGTTCATTAGAATCCAACTATGTTTCCAGTGGTTATAATTGAAAGTACAGTCGTACCTTGGTTCTTGAACGCCTTGGTACTCATACGTTTTGGCTCCCGAATGCCACAAAATGCTCACAAAAAGTGAGTGTTCCAGTTTGCGAACGTTCTTTGGAACCTGAATGTTTGACGCAGCTTCTGCAGCTTCTGATTGGGTGCAGGAAGCTCCTGCAGCCAATCAGAAGCTGTGCCTTGGTTTTCAATGGACTTTACAGAATGGATTACATTTGAGAACCAAGGTACGACTGTATAGTGCAATTGGGGTCAGAGACAGTGACAAAATGTAGTCACAGAAAGAGTGAGAAGACATGGTCGCATCGATTTTTGGCTCTGGCCCCACCTTCCACTAGATTTAGCTCCACCCATTTCTGGCATGCAATCCCTGACAGATTGCTTCTGAGGGAATGTGACCTTTGGAAGAAAGGAAGGAATCCACCCCTGTTCTACATAAATATTTATGAAGAAATATTATGATTCGAACCTAATTTATTACAGCGAATGTTTTCACATTTCAAGGCAAGATAGTTGAACATTTAAAAACTGGGTTGTTGTTTTTTTGTGCTAAAACTAAAAAAACAACAACAGGAAGGTTTAACATGGCTGCTTAATATGCTGCATCTCCTTCCAGCTTCTTTCATAGATATGGGGAATTTAATGACTAATTTCGCAAAGTAGGCTAGCTGTTCAAGCATACAAAATCTGACATATTCTGCACTGGAGCACTTTCATTAGCATGTTAGTATCAGTGATGTATCATCTCATTCTTTCCACTTACTACAGTATTCTGCTTGGTGCCAAAGTAAAGCAGTTCTCTATCTGCTTTTAAAAGCGCCCAACCCTGATTCCAGCTTTGTTCAACACATATCAATGTCACAAAGAATAACAGACTATTTCGATGTGATTTGCAGAGGGAAACAAATCTCAAAAGCAACATAATACGCTACTCAATTGCAGTATCATCTTGGAAGGACAAGTCTTCCCTCAGTGCAAATGGATTGGTTTCATCCAGGTTGGACAACTGCAATGCACTCTTTGTGAAGCTGCTCTTAAAGACGGCCCAAACCTTCATTTGGCGCATAATGCTTCAACAACAGTGCTTGTAGGAGCTCAGTGCTCTGAACATATTGCACCCCTTCTGTGGCAGCTACAGTAGCTGCCTATTCACTCCCAGGCCCAAATTATTGATAGTTTTAGCCTTTAAAGCCTAAATCAGAGGTGAGAAACCTTTTTCAGCCATGGGCTCGTCCACCGTTCCTCAGACCATGTGGTGGGCTGAACTATATGGGGGGGGGGGGAATGAACAAATTCCAATGCCCCACAAATAACCCAGAGATGCATTTTAAATAAAACGATACATTCTACTCATGTAAAAACATGCTGATTCCCAGACTGTCCGCAGCCTGGGTTGAGAAGGCGATTGGGCCAGATCCAGCCCCCGGGCCTTAGGTTGCCTACCCCTGGCCTAAATGGTTTGGAACCAGACTCTCTGAAGGACTAACACCCAAATACACTCACCCAAGCCTTAAGATATGTATCAAAAGTTTTGATCTCTGTCCACAAATGCACCCTCATATATGTGCATTGAAAATTGTAATAAATATGCCTCTTGTTTCTATGGTTTCAGTCACTTGCATATTTGGTCTACCTCCTACCATCCCATAGTCAGAGAAGGACTCATAGAGCAACAAAGGAAATGGGAGAGATGGACAATAAGACCTTGAATGTACCAAGCCAAGATAATCCTGAATAAAGTGCATTTTGGAAAAAAGTACAAATGGAATATATATCAGACACAGGGGGGAAACAGTCATGTTGGCAATTAAAATCCCAATGATCAAATGCTGAAGAATTCTATAAAAAAGATGCAGAAACAAAAAGAATAAGAAAGATCAGTTCACATTGCTGTGAGAAAACAATTAGAAAGTTAATGCATCTTTCATAAAACGGCTTAGGATTTATGGGACTAACTACAAAGACTAGATTCCTCAATGTGTGAGACTAAGTTCAAAATGATTCTCTATGAATTGCCAGTTCTAGTATTCAGGGTCATTGATCATGCTCCAACTTCACTCACTTTCTTGGAGCTGCTGCCCCCAAGACCACAGCTATGGTATCTAAATGGTAATTTAAAATGAATTTGAAAAATGTTGCATGGTTTTAAATGCACAGTAAGCAAAAAATAGAGAATGAGCCTTGGGATCTCATTAAACTTAAGAATGATTCCCACAACCTTTTTTTCTTTCTGTGCTTTTCTTATCCTAATTTGAAACAGCATGTGGTGACTGGTTGTGTGAATATGTTCAGTGAAAACAAACCCAGAAGCCGGAACGGTAGCAGCTATGCACACAAAACTTCATCTATATACCCACACACAATATGGGAGTGAATAAAAAATTGTAAGTATCACCATTTGAGTTAAGTTTCTCTTTCACCCACAGATACAAAATACAGCCCAATTAATGTCTAGTCATATGGACAAGGTGATTTATAGCTTTGTGTTTTACAGTTGTAGACCACCCTGATATTTTATTAGATGGTGCTATAGAAATACTTTTATTGATGAAGTGTGTGTGTGTGTGTGTGTGTGTTTATCTATGATAAACTGGACCCTTTCAAAGTAATCTTTCTTTTTGATCAACTCTTTTCAGTATATCACCTAGCTAATGGCTGTGCACTTTACTCCATTAATCTCTTAAACACCATATGGGTAAATTATATGAATGGCTACCGCATATATGTTGCCATATGATTCTTTTCAGGCCAGGTATCTATTTTTATTGACTAGGAGATTTTGTGTCTCTGTTTTGTTGTAATTGTGTCCTTCCAGGCTAACACACCTTTTCCTTACCAAGTGTGTGAAAGATTTATTAAACAGGGAGGGAAACCTTTACACTTTTACAAACATGACAGTTTCTGTTACTCTTTAGAATAGTAACACACACACACACACAGAGAGAGAGAGAGAGAGAGAGAGAGAGAGAGAGAGGTGATTCTTTGAAGGCCATTCTTTATGTTGTAAAAATACACAAGAGCAGGCTTGTGGAAATGCCAAGATTTGCAAAAAAAGTTTAGGAAAAGAAATGGAAAGCAGGGGAAGAGCCCTTGGGGAGAAGGACTCCCTTAGAAGATTCCCCCCCCCCAAAAAAAACCTCTAATGAGGAGTAAGTATGCTTGATGGACAAGGGGTGCTACTGTCTTTTGAGGGAGGAGTAGGATCAGGGTAAGGGACACAGGTGGCGCTGTGGGTTAAACCACAGAGCCTAGGACTTGCTGATCAGAAGGTCGGCGGTTCGAATTCCCACGACGGGGTGAGCTCCCGTTGCTCGGTCCCTGCTCCTGCCAAACTAGCAGTTCAATAGCACATCAAAGTGCAAGTAGATAAATAGGTACTGCTCCAGAGGGAAGGTTTCCGTGCGCTGCTCTGGTTCGCCAGAAGCGGCTTAGTCATGCTGGCCACATGACCCGGAAGCTTTACCCCGGCTCCCTTGGCCAATAAAGCGAGATGAGCACCACAACCCCAGAGTCGGCCACGACTGGACCTAATGGTCAGGGGTCCCTTTACCTTTACCTTTAGAATCAGGGTAGAAAGGCAATGGAAGAGAGTGTCATGAAAAAGGACATGACCAGCTAGCTGAAGTCCTGAAGATAAGTTCTACATGTTGCTCCCTATTCCTTTGTAGGTCTCACTCGTATCATACAATAGTCTTTTTATGCACATGAAGTTCATATGCATAGAGTAATAATTTATTCAGATATATTAAATTTTTAGTCTCCCTTAGGCTTTTTGTCCCTCTTTCATTTTGGGAATTTTATGAGCAGTTCACCAAAAGCACTTGATATTGAGATATATATTTTTAGCAGAACAGCTTGGTTTTCAATGGGTTAGATAAATCAAAGGGTGAAATTTTAGCTCCTTCATTGCAAGTTACACAGACTTTCAGTTCATTTCACTGCCCACTGCCCAGACTGATTTCACCTTCTCTTTCTGCAGGTGGTCAAATGTGTAAGTTTAAAAAACTGTAAATGTACCAGTGCTTAGCTGTCACATTAATATTATGTAGAGCAAGCAGAAGAGGGCATTGAAAACCAGTGACTGAGACCAATTTTTAAACTTAAAACCAAGAAAATATTGGCTTGCCATTGTGCTATTTGCAGTTCATCCCATTATATTGAGGCAGGCATCCCGGCACCTAGCTGACAGGTACGATCCAGTAGGGGTGTGCAAAAGACTTGTATGAATCCAAAATAATGAGGCAGGGTGGAGCAAAATATCTGCAAGGCAGGCACTAGTCTAAGGAGGAACCCTGAAGTATTTCAAGGCCTCAGCAATCCAGACACCAACATAATTACAGAAAATGGTGAGGGTGTGGGGAGAAAGGGAGGTAACTTGAAAAATCAAAATTTATATCTGTAGCTTAAGAAAAACTCCAGAATGGGGAAGAGGGAAAGTATACCTTTGAAACTGACAGGTGCAGTTTGTAATCAGAGTAAATTATTTTGCCAGTGCTTTCCAATCCCAGTACTTTGGGAAGCAACTTTACAAGTGCAAAATAAAGACCTTCTATTAAGGGAAATTTGTTTGTGAGGAACAAACACACAGAAAGCTCCATTTTGACTGACAGGTAAGTACCCAGCACAAAACACCTGGATTTGCTTGTCCACAATTTTCATGTTTCTTACCCCAGCACCTCTTTCAGGTTTCAGATTGATAACCCAAAAATCATGATTCATATATTACTACCTCCAGATTATAAACTCTGCTCTTTCAGAAGAACCACTGCAGCTATTCTGAAAGTTTCCAGTATCCATGCCCTCAGATGGATCAAGCTTGTCTACAAATGTCATCCAGTTCTGATTATTAAAAAAAAGTGTGTGGGGTTTTTTTTTTAAAAAAAACCCTCATAAATTTAAAATGGTTCCACACAAAACCCCCAGGAACTATTTGGCTGTAATTTAGGAGGCTTTATACACTCTGGAGTGGCAGCCATGCTTAAAAATTTCAGCCACTTATGTCTAAAATGTGGGGAGAGTTGTCTATATTTTTTATTTCCCAATAATAATAATAACAATAATTTATAATAATAATTTATTATTTATACCCCGCCCATCTGGCTGGGTTTCCCCAGCCACTTTGGGTGGCTCCCAATCCAATATTAAAAACACAATCCAGCATTAAACATTAAAAACTCCCTAAAAATGGAATAGTGAATAAGAAGATTGAAAACCTAGTAGACTTGAACAGACCACAAATCACTGTGGGATGAAGTAGGCTGCTTCACAAAACGCTGAATTCAACTGAGTCTTGTGGTCAGTGAACACCTCTGCTATCTACAAGCAGATGTTATCTTTAGGTAGAACAAAATGCTTCCTTGCTGTTCTTTCAGCTCTGACATTCATCTTGTGCAGCATCTTCAGAACTAATGTCATTACATTTTCAAATACACTGGGATGCAATTACTTCTGTGTTGATTTAACACTGGAACACCCTCCCCATGTTATTATAATCTGCGAAGACTGAATTGCATCATCCAACTCATAGTGCCATTCTCTGAGGTGACTACGCCCTCTAGTTCACAATTCAGGAGCCATTTGGCATGTCAAATATCAGCAGAGCTCAGTTTTGTTCTGACATTCTATAATACCTCCCTACTATGGATTCAATGGCAGCATTCTAGACTACAAATCTGCTACATGCTTATTAAGTAGGAAGCAGTGACAACTGTGAGTCAGAGGCTCTGGATTTAGGAAAGATCTTGAAGGAGGAAGAAGAGTTGATTGAGGCTGCTGGGGTACTGCACCAGCCCCCTGAGGCTGAAGATTCAGAATCCATGGAACCTGAATCTGGT